>NC_091328.1:28961845-29036845 GCF_038502225.1 Cherax quadricarinatus
CCACCAATCACTCCTCTTTCCTTCAGCACCCACCCTCCTATATCCACAAAATTCTGCCCCACATTCTAATACTGCATTTTTAAAATTATCCCAAACCTCTCCAGCCTTCGCACTACCTGTTTTCTCACTAGTCCATCTTTCTCCCAGTAGTCGGTTATATCTCACCCTAACTTCCTCCTCCCTTAGTTAATAAACTTTCACATCTATTTTATTTGTTGATGTCATTTTCTTTCTGTCTTACTCTAACTGTAGCTACAACTAAATAATGGTCTGATGTATCTTTTGCCCCTCTATAAACATTCACATCCTGAAGTCTACCCATGAACCTTTATTCTACCAATACATAATCCAACAAACTCTTTTCATTGCATTCTAGGTCGTATATTGTATACTTATCTTTTTCTTAAAATATGTATTATTTATTATCAAACCTCTTAATGTACAAAGTTCAATTAAAGGCCCACCGTTATTATTTACCGCTGCCACCCCAAACTTACCTACTACTCCCTAAACATTTTTTTTTTTCCACAATTTCTCTCTCAATTTGAGCCAAACTACCCGAGAACATACTCAACATTTCCCAAAATTTTTCTCTCCCCCTCTACACTTCTCTCTTTTCCATGTGCATAAACATTTTTCATATCCGATCATTATTTTACTCTACATTATTCTTGAATTTATACATTTATTTTTGTTTTCCTCTTCAAGGGAGGCTCCTTGGCACGATGAAGAGGCTATTGATCTGAGGAATTGGACCTTTCGGTCTTCTTCCTCAAACCGAACCTAATTACGCTTCAATTAACCCCCCTCCCCTTTCCCATCCTACCTATCCCTTCTTTCCCATTCCTCCCTTCAACCTTTCATTCTTTCAGCCTATGGGGGTCCTTCTCTCAGGCATATTATTTCCTAGGTAGGGGGAAGGGTACCGTGACGAATCCATTCAGTTGAGGTCTTTGGTAGTGGTGTAGTTTGCCATGGAATCTGGATCATCTGGGGATGTCTCGATCCCTCTCTGATCTCCAGGAGGGATGCCTCGGGTGTCTTTCAGGTGATGGATGTATCTCTCGAGGCTGCTTGTCAGATTCTGGGAGGTGGTGGCTGAAGAAGGTGCACTTTGTGATGGGTATCCGATCGCCCTCTCTCTTGTCCACCGAGGTGGCTCGGTAGATGTGAGATTACTATCCTGGATTGCTAGTTTACTGGCATGAGGGTAGGAAAAGGCACCGGTTCCATGCCCCATCTGCACTGCTGGCTGCACCATGGTCCTCTTGGAGGGGGAATTATGACCCTTTCGTTCCTCCTAGGAACTATTCGTCCACTTTCTCCCCTTTTTTCTTTTTTTTCTTTCCTTTTTTTTCGGAAGAACAAAAAGAAAAATGTGACCCAACCATGGTATACCAGATCCATGAACCTTCTCCTTTCAGGCCCCTATCTGTTGCAGCGCCCTCTTACTATCCTGCCTCGTTATCAGACAATTCTTCAGACCTTTGTAACACCCCGGTACCTTCTGCAGGTAACATTTTTTTGTCCACTCCTCCTACCGAGATACTGTCTGATTAATTTGATACATCCGACCTCAGCACATCTTTGACCATACTTCCGGCTTCTCCCACTATGGTGCGGCAGTTTTCAGATCGCTCACCTATCTGGGGACGGACCACCTCTGGTTCAACACCTAAATGATCACTACCATTACCACACGACACTGTTATGTTTACATCTCAATATTCCCAGAAAAGACCAGCATGACACTCTCTCCCCTTACACACACACACTAGATTTCAAAGTACGCAATGGACTAAATTTTTTCACCCTGCAACCAACAACCTCTACTGTATCCCATGTGACCATGGAAACAGCAAGGCACTCCTGTGCCACGTTGCTCTTAAGAGTTGTGAATGCATTATCATGGTACTCAATGCTGGCCAAGTTCACAATCTTACCTCCATTTGAGATATTCCTGTCACTATTCTAAAACACATTTCTCTGAATTCTTGCAGAGGTATATTGTTCTGCCTCATACCATTATTCAACGTGATTTCCAGTAATGTGATGCCGACACACAGGAGCAACTGAAGCTCCAAATCCCCCCATTTTCAAAGTTGATACTTATATATTCCCTGCCCGTGGATGGAGACGCTTCCCCCGCAATGTAGCTCACTTAACTTTTGACTGCCGTGAGCTTCCGTCCTCGGTTTATATTGCGGTACACCGTTTACAAGTCCGAGAATTGATCCCTACACCACAACAGCGTAGAAAGTGCTAGAGCACTGAGCTCACACACTGTGATCTGGAGTTCGAATCTCCTCTGATACAGCTGAAAAACATTAGGGACGTGTTTCCATAAGATTCCTGCTGTCCCTTTTCACCCATCAGTTTAAAATGGGTACCAGGGTGTTTGTCGATTGGTGTGGGTCGCATCCCAGGGTAAAACTGACTTAATTTGCCCGAAATGCTTAGCATAACAAGCGGCTTTCTATATAGTAGTATGTCATTGATGTCAGGTAGGCCTGTATACCATGTACATGTACTTGTAGTAAATAGATATTATTATTATTATTATTATTATTATTTTGCGAAATATTGTAGCTTCATGGCAGAATGCCCAGTTTGTGGTGCTACTGACCATACCAATACATCTTGCAGCCTACCTCTCTCTTGCCTTAATTTTAATGAGTCTCACCCAGCATACTCTCATCATTGCCAAGAAAGAACGAGAGATACACAATCTCAAAGATAAAGAAAGTTTCACTTATGCCATGGCAGTCTCTCATCTCTGCCTCCATGGGTGACTTCCACGACTTTCTTGTTCTCAAGTTACTAAACGCCATCCGTCCTCAGTGGAACCTACTCCCACAATCTCCTCTGTGGTCACAACTTCCGCAGTAACCTCCGATTCTAACTCTTTTGCAGCCCTGACCTCCAAGGTCCCTACCTCGTCGTTTCAAGCTGCCATTGAGTTGTCTTTTGTTCGAATGTATCTATGACTACAAGACCTCGCACGGTTACACCTTCCCTTCGCCTCCATACTTCTCCGAAGTCCAAATCTTCCCCAAAGTTCAAATCCCCTTTAACCCATCCTTCACTTCTTCCCAAAGATTTATCCTTTCCAGTCTCTGTGCCTAGTACTTTACCTCTTACTGTTTCAGTTACGGGTGTGGAGGCTCATAATTCCTCAATTACAGTTTCATCCTCTTCTGTCCCCTCCCAAGTTCCTTCCTCTCCTGTCCCTTACTAAGTTTCTTCCCGAGTTGACCCTAGCCTCTCATCCTCCTCTGCTTTTGTAACTTGCATCGTCTTTCCGATCCTTGCTAACCCTCTTTCTCTCTCTAATGCCGAACAATCTGCAGCTTTCTTGTCCTCCGAAAGGCATGAAGTTACTTCTGAATATATTTAGGAGACAAAACCATTGATGGACACCGATCCACCTCCAATCACTCATCTTCCTCACTTTTCTAAATCATCTATGTGTGATGAATGGTTTGAAAAACCGACAAGTTGAAGATTGAGACACTTATGCAGCATATGGGAATCTTCATTCAGGAAACGTTTCGCCACACTGTGGCTTCATCAGTCCAATACAAAGAGGAAGGCATAAGGAGAGGAGGAGTATGAGGTAATCAGTCCCTCAGCCTGGAGTCGATGTGTTCAGTCCATCAATCTTGTATGACTCATTTCTTCGCAGCATTCCAATCCTTCACTGCTTACTAGTCTTCTGCTACCTCCTCATGTAGATTTTACTTATTCTCCTAGCCTGTAAACACCTACTGCTGCATGTTATCCGTATACCTTTCTTTGTAAATCATGGCTTATTTACAGTGGAATATCTCCAAGTTTTTCCATGTTTGTGTCTATAAGAACCTAAATTGCCCTCCGCTGTTATCTATCCCGTCTCTGGCTGTGTTTTATTGCATTCATCGGATCCTTTTCCCAATGGAACTTTTAATGAAATTACACTCCTTGTGCGAACAGATATACCATACCATCAGATCTTTGTTCATACCTCGCTGCATTACACTGCAGTACACATCTACTTGTGCAAGTATCAGTCTCCCAGGGCATTATCTATCACAGATCATGCATTTCTGGTTTCTTCCTTACTGTTACCTTTTTCGTAATTAGGTGATTTAAGGGAAGGGAGAGCCATTTCTCAGTGATCAGGAAATTAAGATCGAAAAATTAGGGAAAAAATGTTTTCTTACTGGAAAAATAGCGCATAATTCTGGCAACATATTGATGTAATCAGCTTGTTTCTATCTTATTTCTAAGTATGTTTTTCATTAAATGTAATTTTTTTGTTCTTGCTGGCAGCAAGAGGACATGTTGGCAATTAGTGTTTTTTTTTCCTCCCAAAATTACGATTTTTATGATTGTTTCATTCTAAATACTCTACATGGCAACTTCTGTGTTGGCTAAAGTGTAGAACACAGTGAATATCTCCCATAGTAACCTGCAGGATGTCAACAAAGGAGGAGTGTAACACGCTGAGATTTACCATGTCGTAACCGTAGAGTTTCACACCAAACAAAATAAAATCAGAAATAAGTTATTGACATTGTTTACCCTTTTCTGCGATAAGTACTAATAAGATTGTCATGATATTTGCACACGTTATTGAGGACTGATGGTTCTACAAACATCCAGGGGATGATTTGCCATATTGTTTACAGCTTTGTTTTTAATGATTTTTTTCCACAAAAAAATAAAAATCACTAACGTCAACATTTTTTTATGGAATCTACTGAAATTATCGCTTTTATCTTTCATCTGATGTCAACTAGAGCATTGTACATCTTCCCAATTTAGTAGAAAAAGGAAAGTTTTATGACCTATTAAATTGTGCATAATTTATTTTTTTCTAACTTGAAGGCTAACAGTCAAAACAAACACAGCCTATACATTCTTTTTATGCTGCTTAATGCACTATCAAAATCTCATTGAAATCTGACCAAAAAAAAGGGGTGATTTTGTTCACCTCACCCTAATGCTCACCAATTACTCCAGGGGGAGGGGGGAGGGGGGCTCAGTGGCTCTCGCTGCAGTCAGTTAGAAGCTCTTCTCACTTGTTTTCCCCTTCATGTCTTAAATACGGGTACTCCTACCCATTTTGATCTTCGCACTCAATCTCTCTTGCATTGATCTTTCAGTTTACTCCTCATCAACTTGACGTTATCTGGTCTGTGCCCTCAGATTCACATGACAGAGATCATTTTGCTATTCCCCTCACTTCCCTTTTATATTTTCACTCTCCTTGAAGTCTACATTGGCAATTTGAATGAGTAAATTGGTCATCCTCTACTAATGAGCTGTTACACCCATTTTTGGCCTCGGTTTTAACCGTGGCTTCGCATGCTATACCTTAAACCTAGGGCAGGCACTCTCAGAAATGTTTTCGTTGGTGGTCTCCTGCTTGTGCTTGTGTAATACATTTGAAACGTGATGCATGGACTGATATCGTTAAAACAGGACCACAGAGTGACTCCTTAATTTTAACTGGGCGAGGGCAGTCGCCTGCCGTGTCATCCATGAAGCTATATGCAGTTGCCGGGGGATTATGTTTCTAGTGTCGCTTCGGCTTCCTTAATGAGTGCAGTCTAGAAAAAAAGTATGGAAACTGAGTGGCAAATACTCTCCAGACCCGGCTCCAGTTCTTAGGGATGCTGGTGTCACCATTGCAGACCCTCTTGAAGTTGCCACAGAAAATGGAAATCATCTTGTCTGTATCTCTCATTGGCTCCATTTATGCCCCTCAGTTTTTTTCTTAAGTCTGCCAGAGAATTACAACCCTTGGACTTTTCTTCTAACAGAATAGAGTCTTATAATGTGCCTTTTACATTTCTAGAACTGGAATCAACACTTTATGGGCCTGACGGCATCATGTTTGTATGCTCCAACGTTTACATCCACAGCCCTTGCAGTCCTCTTACGTTCTTTTAATCTTATTTGGTCACAAGGACTTCTTCCCCAGTTTGAAAATCTGACATTGATCTGCCTTTTCGTATACCAGGCACTTTCTCCCATTGCTCTTGCCAATGCAATGTGGTAATTAGAGACATATTACAGTCTCTCCTCTTGTCGACATGGCATTTATAAGGGCCGTTCTACTGTTGACCCCTTACTTCTCGTACGTACGTATGTTCGCAATTCATTAGCTAGTAACCACTTGGTTATCGCCATCTTTTTTTTATTTTGAGAAAGCATATGACACTACTTGGAGATATAACATCTTGCCTACCAGGCAGTCTGCCATTTTTCCTTAAAAACTTCTAATCAGTGAGACATTTCCTTGTTTGTGTTAATAATTCGCTTTCCCAGGATTTTGTTCAAGCTGAGGGTGTCCCTCATGTATGTCTTGACATTATTCTTTTTCTCCTTGGTATAAAGAATCGAGCATCTGTTATAGCTTGTGCAGGAGCTGACTGTCACCTAGCAGCAGCCTCTCTCCAGAATTCTGTCAACCGTGTTTCCCATTGGGCCACTACTCATGAGATTTAATTTTCTAGTGTTGAAACACACCAAATTACTTTTACCAGATTCTCTATCGTTCCTGATACTCCTTTGTACCTGTATGGCTCACGTATCCCTGAACGTGATACTGTCAGGTTTCTCAGCCTTCTGTTTGTTCGTCGGTTATCTTGGAAACCTTGGAAACCTTACATTACCTCCCTGCAAGCAACCTGCCCAAGCAGGGTAAATCTCCTTAAAACCCTCGCTCATCTCTCATGGGGGGGGGGGGCGGATCGTCAAACTCTCCTTCGACTACATTAGAGCCCTAATTTTATCGAAACTGGAGTACGTTGACCAGATTCATTCAGCTGCCTTTCTTGCAACTCTTTCTAAATTTGATCCCATCCACCATCAGGGATTTCTTTTAAGTCTAGGTGCTTTTTGCTCCTCATCTGTCGAGAGCCTATATGCAGAGGCGAATATTCTGCCCCTGAACGATCCCCTTGATGCTCATTGCCTTCGCTACTTTGTCCACTCTTATGACCCTCACAACCCTTCTACATACTGGAAAGTAACGGACGTTAGTAGAGGTCCATTGTTCGCTGTTCTTGTCTTCTCTTCAGTTGGCCCCCTTTATATGTTCATGTAGCATGTAACTTTTCCATTCCCCCGTGGGAGGTCCCGAGTGTTCGTGTCTTTTCTTCTCCACTGTCGTGCACAAAGGCCCAATTACTTATGGTTGCTTCTCACTCTCTTTTTCTTAATCACTTCCGGTTTGATTCTCATGTCATCGAAGTGTACACTGATGGTTCAAAATCCTCTGACAGTGTCAGGTTTGCAGCATTGTTCCCGAACAGCATAGTACAAGTGCATTTAGTAAACTTGGCTAGCGTTTTTACAGCTGAATTATATGAAATTCTCATTGCAATTACCCATATTGCATCTCTGCGTACCTTGACATTTGTAGTAAGTCTCAGACTCCCTTAGTGCTTTGCAAGCTATTCCAAAATTTGATTCACCTCATCCCCTAGTTCTTCGTATACAAATTTGCTTACACTGCATTTCCAGCAAAACCACGATATTGTTTTCTGTTGGGTCTCTGGCCATGTTAATGTTCAGGATAATGAATAGGCAGACACTGCTGCACGCTCAGCAGTACAAGACCTCCCAGTTTCATATAGAGGTGTTCCATTCACAGATAATTTTGCTGTAATCTCTGGCCATCTTCGCAACTGTTGACAACAACGTTGGTCCAATATGGCTCATAACAAATTACATTTTATCAAACCAAGTTTAGGTTTCTGGCCTTCTTACTATCGATGCTGAGGTTGGGAGAACACTCTCCCGCCTTCATATCGGGCACCTCCGTCTGACTCTTGAGTATCTCATGGAGAGGCGCCCTGTCCCACCCTGTGAGAACTGTCAGATTACAATTTTGGTTTGCCATATTTGTTGGACTGTCGTGTCTACCAACGAGCACGCAGAAGTTTCTTCCTATGTCGTCACCGTTCTAACACTCTTACTTCATCTTCCCTCATTGCTGACAAACTTTGATAATCATTCCTTTGCTAGTTCGCTCATCCCTTTTTAATTTTGCCTTTGTCCTCTTCGTCTTTCCTTATCCTTTGATCCTGTGTCACTCCCTACCCTGCAGTGCTGTACATCACTAGTGTGTTTGGCGCTTTGATTATACATTTATTTTCCATTTTTTCTGCCATGACTGATCTTTCAACACTATTGTTATCCCTTCCTTAGCTCTAACTCTGTTGAAAACCCCTGATCTAATTCCATTTATTTCTCCCCACTGAAACTCTCCTACCCCCCCCCCCCTCAGTTTTCTTTCACTTAGAACCAGGACAGCCAGCTTCCTTTCATACATAATATCTACAATCATCATTTCTTATCATTCACACTACATCCACACACATTCAAACATCCCAACTTAAACGTTTTCTTTTTATTATTTTTAGTTACCTACGCAAGAGAAAGGGTTACTAGCCTATTGCTCCCGGCATTTTAATTGGCTTTTACAACACACATGGGTTACAGAGGAAAGATTCTTACTCCACTTCCCCATGGAGATGAAAAAAATAAGAACAAGAAATTTTAAGAAAAAAATAGAAGAATATTAAGATGAGTGTGTATACCTATACATGAATTTGCATGTATAATGTGACCTAAGTGTAAGCAGAAGTAGCTAGATATGCCTGTTATCTTGTGTGTTTATAAGGCAGAAAAATGACACCAGGACTCCTACCATTTTACACTCATTTGGCAGGACAGTAGTACTTCCCTGGGTGGCGCTGCTGCCTACCAACCTACTATATAATTCATTATTATTTGCAACTACTGTCAGTCTCAGAGTTATCTCTAAGTTATCAGACTCTGACACGTGGATGCCAGTGGCTAATCTTTAATCCTCGCCCACGAAGGTTGATCACATCAAGAGGTATAGGTCCGGTGTACTCTCTGGGTCCCTGATGTTTGTAGCATGGTGGTCAAGCAGGTTAAGGCTTCAGGAGGTAAGCTTGGTTTTCAGGAGCTAAACATTCCAAGTTCGATTACCGGCTGGTTGCAGTACTGTTATTTGTTTAAAACCACTTTATAAGACATATTAATCAGTACTGAGAAAACCGGTAGGCAACATTTGAAGAGATACTTCTGAGTACCCTTGGGAGCATTCTAAAACCCTTTATTATACATTACTTTAAATGCTACACAAAATTACATGATTACTCATTATGCCAGATGGTATGATGAGGGATTGGTGATGCTCGACCAGTGTCCACACACGAATCATGCTACGTCTGTCGTGAATGGCGGCATATTATATAACCAGTTTAACTGTTACTGTACCATACGGGGACAGATACACAGTATTAAGTGATAGCATAGATAGTGAGGTTTAAGGATATTTGAAGAAGAAATTTCAGTCAGAGAAATATTATCGGAAAGTTAAATATGGGTATTAAATTAATGATGCAAAGGAATCAAAGGCTAATCCGAAAGGTTTCTCCAAGTATATAAAAGTTAGAGAAAAGTTAGGTCCACTTAAATATAACTGTGGATACTTATTGAAAGCGAAAAAGCTTGGCTTTGTTTTTAACAATTATATCGTATCAGTGTTATACAAGACACTAATTATATCCTAGTATGTTATTATAGTGGATCTGTTTGATAACCATATTACTAGTAACTTTAATATGATATATTACAGTTACTAGTTTATTTTCCCTTGGTGATTCTATCATAAACTGTTTTAAGAAATAGTTCTAGATCACATCTAGAAAGTCCATTGACCTAAGATATGTTATGTAATATAATATGACATTTACTAGGAATGTGAGTTTCAAACAAGATGACAGTTTACACCAAAATAAAACTTCATATTCCGAGAAGCCTCTTTTTTTAAGGGTTCTTAAACATTACAAAATGAAACTTAATGGCCCACTAACTAGCATTTATAACAAGTGGAGTGACGGAGATATGGACGAAAGGAATAAATCTTCACCATCAAAATACCACCCATTTTCTGACATCAATGTTCATGTCTGACAAGTTTTATTACCTTCAATAAAGTGTTTGAGACTAAGATCATGGTAAAGAACACGATGTTATTTATTTGGATGTCAACGCGGCTTTTGATAACGTACCAGACTAAAGGCTTACTAAAAAAAGTTGTTGCCTATAGCATAAGGGGTTGATGATCTCTCATTGACACAGAAATGGCTGCTCAATGGGCAGCAGAGAACTTGCATTATTGGGATAAAATCAGGATGCTGACCAGTCAAAAACTGGATTTAACAAGGACCAGCACTAAGGAAATTACTGTTTCTTAATTTACATAAATGTCCTTGACGAGGGAATAAATAGTGACAGGCTAATATCGTGGTCTGAAAAGTTGCAGATACAGTTATGCTGACAAATGCAATGTTCTAATCCTCGGAAATATAAATAACCCTGTCACTCATAAGCTGAATAATACAGAACTTGATCATACAGAATGTATGTGCTCAGTAAGGCTGATAGTGTTTGAATTTATATCAAGAAGTGTAAGTTAAATGAGCCAGAAGGTTATATTTCAACGGTATACATCAACTGTTGCTTATGAGAAAGATGACAAAATTAATCCTCTCTATAAAATATCAATCTTACGAACCTACACTCTCATGAAAGACATAGAATGAATAGACATGATCGAAGTATACAAGTGGAAGATTGATATAAATAAGGAGGATATAAATAAAGTACTGACGATATCCAGTCAAGAAAGAGCCGGAAATAATGAACCTAAATTAGGTTATTTTAGATTTAGAAAGGATGTAGGAAAGTATTGATTTGGGAATAGAGTTGTTGATGAAAGAAACAGTTTTAAAAATATGTTAGGAAAATATATGACCGTGAATGGAATTATCTAAGCAGGATCAGTTTATCATCGGTTATGAAGATTACTGAAGCCATTCCCTTGTATGGGGAAGATTGAATTTGGAAGAGAACTGCCAAGTATTGGTCAGTAGGTCTGCTGCAGTGTTCCTCTGTTCTTATGTTCTTACGATCTTATGTTCTTATGTTATTCAGTTCACGTGTGTCACCTAGAGTCTGTGCTCAGTATCCTGTCTTGTCCCCTTTCAACAGTTCCCTCGTCCTCCTCCCCCTCCTGCTTCTCTTCTTCCTTCTTCTCTTATCCTTCTCCTTCTCATCCTTCTCTCCATACTCCCATCCCTACTTGTTCTTCTCTTTTCATCTTCTTCTTCCACGCCTTCCTTATCTCCTTTCTCTTCCTCTCCATCAACTATTATTACTCATTTTTTCATCTTTTCTCTTACTCCTTCTCTTCATCTTTCTCCTCCTTTTCTTCATGCCTCAGTCTTCCTCCTCTTCCTTCCTCCTCAGGATGGCAGGTAATTGATATTGATGAGGTTGGTATGTCTAGAAGCTTTTTCGCCCACCTGTTTATCACTAATCATCCCAAGTGGTTCTCCTCAGCACTTGAAGCTGCCACCACCCTTGCCACCACCCCTGCCACCACCCCTACCACCACCCTTGCCACCACCCCTACCACCACCCCTTCCACCACCCCTGCCACCACCCCTACCACCACCCCTGCCACCACCCCTACCACCATCCTTGCCATCACCCCTGCAACCACCCCTGCAACCACCCCTGCCACCACCCTTGCCATCACCCTTGTCACCACCCCTGCCATCATCCCTGCCATTACCCCTGCTATCACCCCTGCCACCACCTCGGCCGCCACCTCTGCTACCTTCCCTGCCACCACCCTTGCCATCACCCCTGCCTCCACCCCAGTTACCACCCTTATTAACACCCCTGCAGCCACCACCCCTGCTACCAACCCTGCAACCACCACCCCTGCTACCAACCCTGCAACCACCACCCCTGCTACCAACCCTGCAACCACCACCCCTGCCACCACCACTCCAGCCACTACCCCTGCTACCGTCTCTGCAACCACCCCTGCTACCACCCCTGCAGCCATCCCTGCCACCACCCTACTTCAGCCAGTGATATCCCCCTGCCACAATCTAACTATAGTACCTGTTACCACGCTACTGTAACAAATGATAACACACTACTACCCCCCTATTACAGTCCCTGATATCACCCATGCTATAGCCACATGATGCCACCCAACTGCAGCTCCTGTTACCACTAACCTGCAACCCAGCTGCATCTCCTTATCAACCTACTACAGTCCCTGATACCTCCGTGCTACCACCCTACTACAAAACTCAACTGCTTCTAGGTTTCTTTGAGCGCCCAGGCCACTAGCCCTAATGTAGCCATCTGCCAGGGGCTTAGTTCTTCCTGTTGCTGACTCCACCAGGCCCTTCCTAGTGCCAGACGCCCTTATCAGCATGACGTTTCTCCCATCTCTTGTCAGGCCTCGGCCTAGCTGAGCTACCATCCGACACACTGCTTGCTACCATTATATCAACCCAAAGGCTTGCCTCAGAAGAAATATAATTTCTCCACTAGAGATATATTCATTTAGGTAATTTTGATATATCTGGTGGCAGCGGTAAAAGCCCTATCATCACGAAATATTCGGTAATAGCGGTGTTTTCCGTAGTTGTGTTATGCTCAGAGAGAGAGAGAGAGAGAGAGAGAGAGAGAGAGGGAGAGGGAGAGAGGGAGAGGGAGAGGAAGTAAGATGGAAGTCACGTGTTCATCGTCCCCTGGAAGCAACATCCGCCTACCAGCAAGTTATACTGATGTCGTGTCTTCAACCCACATCATCTAGACTCCGGTACATCAAGGATTTATGCATAAACACGCGCTTAGTTTCCTCGGGAAATTTACGCAGCGTTAACTGGGATGCTGTCAGCATCCCATGCTGTTATTAGTCACGTGTTCAGCGTCACCCGTATCCTCCTGCTTCAACGTTACACCTCATAAATGCTAATTTCAGTAGGACAGAGGTGGGTTTAGTGTTTTTTTCGTCCAGAGTGGTCGAGTCTGCCCTGCATTTGTGATGGATGTGTAGAGACGACACATTATCGCCCCGGGCCACGCCTGAGGCCCAGAGCTTGCGTCCCCATCACTACCACCACAGCCGACTGTCTCTATGCAGGCTCACTCCTGAATTCCCTGTGAATTTCTGGCCAGAGCTGAGTATTAGAATGCCAAAGCCACTCGAAGTTACGTGGATCACCATGACACGTGGATGTCCGAGCCTGATGTCCAAGCCACATAATTAAGCCATCCGAATCTTCATACAGCTTCGTATCGTTGGCCCCCCAAGCTACTGTAGCCTGAGGTGAGTTTTAGTGTTATCCAGTGTGTTATTGTTCCCCACGTGTTCTGGTTTGTAGTGTAGCCAGCCTCCAGACACGTGTGTCCTGTAGTGCAGCCAGCCTCCAGACACGTGTGCTCTGTAGTGCAGCCAGCCTTTTGACACGTGTCCTGCAGTGCAGCCAGCCTCTAGACATGTGTCCTGCAGTGCAGCCAGCCTCCAGTCACATGTGTCCTGCAGTGTAGCCAGCCTCCAGACACACGTGTGCTGTAGCGAAGCCAGAACTGTGTTTAGCGAGCAACTAAGCAGTCTAATGATCGACAATCCAAATTTTTTTTTCAAGAAAGAGCCTCAAGACCTTGTCAATGTATACCAAATTTCTGACATAACCCTAACTCCGCTAGACTTTGAGAAAGCCATTGACAACATGCCCATGCGCTCAGCCCCAGGTCCAGACTCGTGGAACTGTGTTCGTTAAGAACTGAAAAAAAAATTACGTTCCCTAAGTATACTATGGATACGGAACTTAAACACGGGGTGAAATTCCAGTCACTAAAAACAACGGATATAGCCCCACTCTATAAAGATGGCAGCAAAGCAATACCTAAGAATTATATACCAATAGCTCTAACGTCCCACATTATAAAAATCTTTGAAAGAGTTCCAAGAAGCAGGATTGCAAACCACTTGGATTACCAACAACTACACAATCCAGACCCCTCAAGGAAGGTTCCTTGATGTTGGTGAGGGGCTCTTGATTTAGGGAATTGGATCTGTGCTCCAGTTCCCCGAATTAAGCCTGAATGCCTTCCACATCCCCCCCCCCAGGCGCTGTATAATCCTCTGGGTTTAGCGCTTCCCCCTTGATTATAATAATAATACACAATCCAGAGCAACATGGGTTCTGAGCAGGTCGCTTCTGCCTCTCACAACTACTGGACCACTATGATATGGATTGGATGCACTGAAAGACAGAGTGCAAATGTAGTATACACAAATTTTGCGAAAGCCTTTGACAAGTGCGATCATGATGTAATAACACGCAAAATGCGTGCTAAAAGGATAACTAGCAAAGTAGGTAGATGGATCTCCAACTTTCTAACCAAAGAGTAGTGGTAAACAGAGTTAAATCGGAAGCTGCCCTAGTGAAGAGCTCTGTTCCACAAAACACAACGCTCGCCCCCATCCTGTTCCTCATCCACATGTCAGACATAGACAGAGATGTAAACTATAGCACTCTATCATCCTTTGCAGACGATACTAACAGCTGCATGAGTGTCATACACTGAGATCACGGTAAATCTCCAAGAAGATATAAACCAAGTTTTCCAATGGGCAGTGGAGAACATGATGATCATTGAAGACAAATTCCAACTACTCCGCTATGGAAAACTGGAGGAATTAATAGCTAGAACTGAGTATACTACTAACTATAATCACACAACATAACGAAAAAGTAATGTGAAGGACCTGGGAGTGGTAATGTCTGAAGATCTCACCTTCAATGACCACAACAATGCCACTATCAGATCTGCGAGGAAAATGATTGGATGAATAATGAGAACATTCAAGACAAGAGATACCAAGCCAATGATGATCCTTTTTAAATCACTTCTTCTCTCTAGGCTGAAATACTGCTAAACATTAAGATCTCCATTCAAGGCAGGTAAAATCGCAGATCTAGAGAATGCACAGAGAACCTTTACTGCACATATAAGTTCCGTCAAACACCTTAACTGCTGGGTACACTTGGAAGCACTTGAGTTAAACCATACCCCCGGCCGGGATTGAACCCGCGGTCATAGTCTCAAAACTCCAGCCCGTCGCGTTAGCCACTAGACCAGCTAGCCACAATAAGATTCATCCAACTAGGTATATTTCTACACCATAGGAAAGTTAGCACAGGCACCTCTGTGACCACAAATGCAAGTTTTTACAGACGAATCTCCAGCTAGCGTGGCCGTGACGAACTCTAGCTCAAGTCCCTTCACTGCCGTCAACATGACTCAAGAAATCGTAATGACACGATTGCAAATAAACCATACCACCGGCCGAGATTGAACCCGCTAGCTGGAGATTCGTCTGTAAAAACTTGCATTTGTGGTCACAGAGGTGCCTGTGCTAACTTTCCTATGGTGTAGAAATATACCTAGTTGGATGAATCTTATTGTGGCTAGCTGGTCTAGTGGCTAACGCGACGGGCTGGAGTTTTGAGACTATGACCGCGGGTTCAATCCCGGCCGGGGGTATGGTTTATTTGCAATCGTGTCATTACGATTTCTTGAGTCAAGCACTTGAGTTGTACTCACTGGAGCGCAGGCGAGAGAGATGCATCACAATCTACACCTGGAAAATTTCAGAGGGACTGGTCCTTAATCTTCTCACCGATGTCACTTCCTACGAAGCAAAAGACTTGGCAGGCTGTGCAAAATACTCACAATGAAAAGCAGGTGCACCATTAGTACACTGAGAGAAAACACAATAAGCGTCATCAAAGGCCAAAGATTGTTCGACAGCCTCCCACCAACCATAAGGAGAATTACCAATAAACCCCTGGCTGCCTTCAAGAGAGAGCTGAGCTGATCAGCGCCGGATCAGCCAGGCTGTGGTTTGTACGTTGTACTACGTGCGGCCTGCAGTAACAGCCTAGTTGATCAGGCACTGATCCACTGAAAGGCCTAGTCGTGGACCTGGCCGCGAGGTAGACTTCAGGTAGCCTCCAAACATACATGTCCTGAGTGCAGCCAGCCTCCAGACACGTGTCCTGAGTGCAGCCAGCCTCCAGACACGTGTCCTGAGTGCAGCCAGCCTCCAGACACGTGTCCTGAGTGCAGCCAGCCTCCAGACACGTGTCATGAGTGCAGCTAGCGTCCAGACACACGTGTCCTGAGTGCAAACAGCCTCCAGACACACGTGTCCTGAGTGCAGCTAGCGTCCAGACATATTTGTCCTGAGTGCAGTCAGCCTCCAGACACGTGTCCTGAGTGCAGCTAGCTTCCAGACACACGTGCCCTGAGTGCAGCTAGCGTCAGACACACGTGCCCTGAGTGCAGCCAGCCTCCAGACACACGTGTCCTGAGTGCAGCTAGCGTCCAGACACATGTGTCCTGAGTGCAGCTAGAGTCCAGACACACGTGTCCTGAGTGCAGCCAGCCTCCAGACACACGTGTCCTGAGTGCAGCCAGCCTCCAGACACACGTGTCCTGAGTGCAGCCAGCCTCCAGACACACGTGTCCTGAGTGCAGCTGGCGTCCAGACACATGTGTCCTGAGTGCAGACAGCCTCCAGACACATGTCCTGAGTGCAGCTAGCGTCCAGACGCGTGTTTTCTGAGTGCAGCCAGCCAGCCTCCAGACACGTCATGAGTGCAGCCAGCCTCCAGACACGTCATGAGTGCAGCCAGCCTCCAGACACGTGTCATGAGTGTAGGGTACCTGAGAGGTCTACATCTTTCCTTTTGTCAGTACTGGCCACACACATTCCCACACCACGTCTGTTTCTTCACTTCCCAGCGCTGTCTAGCTAATTCTGACGTCAGTTTACTTTTGTCATTTCTACTACGACGTCACCTCTGACGTTACCCCACGACGTCACGCTGGATGTCACTCTATGATGTCATGGCCTGATGTCACGCCTGATGTCACACCTCGACGTCACCCCCAAGACATCACGCCATAACGTCACCTCACGATGTCACACTGGACATCACCCCACGATGTAACACCTCCGTGAGACGAAATGTTGAAGTGTTCAGTGTTCTCTGTACAACTGCATTTGAAGCAAGTGAGCGAAGAACACTGTCGGTTCATGCCCATGGAGAACCCTGAGTGGCTATGTGGCGAGTATCCAGTACTGGCTAGGTGCAGCATGAGCAATAACAATCTGAACAGGCACTGAGGCAGGAATAGATAGACTTACATCGAGAAAATGACCGAGTTATATTCTCATGGGTTTTTGAGTGCATTAGTGGTCATGCAGTTGTTATAATCCTTGAAAGCTTCTAGGTTACTCCTTATGAATGCTAATGAGTGCATCGGATACGTTGACGATATTAACATGATCCGCAACATGGATCATGCTAATATCGTCAACCCACTTTGTATCGTTCAAGGCTTTGAAAAGACCGTCTGCCATGCACTCGACGGACACCCACTGGGGGTATTTTTCCCCTGGCATGCTTTTCATTCCGATTTATTGGCATTATGTCAGATTTATGCTGTAATTTGTCTTTAATGAAATATTCGCTGGCATCATCTTTTGAAATTACACTGTTCCTTATAGCATTTATTTGATCAAACTCAGTGATAGTCCTTTCGCATATCTTTCACAACGTGTTGGTTAAAGATATCAGATAGACTTAGATTTTGCCACCGAAGTGGCTAGTTTATTGTGCTCCCCATATCCATCCTGTGGACGGTAGCGCAAGAGTATATGGATACACAAAAGGCCAAGGATATAGGCCCCGAAAGAGTTAACAGGTGTACATTTGGATTTATATGTACAGTTCACTTATCTGTTACAAGCAAATTTAGAAAAAAATGCTTAGTATATTTGTCATCTTATTTTCATTAATAAGATAAGATAGGAAATTGTAGTCTTTGATAAAATGTTCCACGGAAATTAATCCAATTGCCGTAATATTTTCAGGGTTACTAATAAATACTCATGCGTAGACATGCCGAGAATCATGTGCAACATCTGGGTATCTTTATTGTAGACGTTTCGCCGTCCAGAGGCTTTATCAATACAAATTCCAGGACATAATTTGAAGACAGTAGAACTATGTACAGTATTATATACCATTCTTGTACAACTTGTCAGACACTGCATGGAACATCATGGAATCTTGATTCTGAGGACATGTACATAACCTTCACGGCTACGACAACTACTACCACAATTAACCCATCTCTTTGGGTAGGACCTACTTCCACTGGGGAATCCCGCCTACCAGTGACTATGCCCTCGTCTGCTACACGTCCCCTTTCACCTGACGTTAGTTGTGCAAGAATGGTATATAATACCTACAGGATGAAATTAAGACACTTCCCAGTTCACGGAGTTCACTACCTTATCACAAGATAGGCACATGGCTTCTGCTGAAAAGAAGAGGCTACGATGCTCCATGAACACGACGGAGGACTCAGATTTGGAAATGTGGGGTGAAATTCTAGAGAAGAAGTTGCGAGAGGAAGAGGAAGATCCTGCTCACATTGTAGCAGATCTGACAGTCCCAACCATGGAGCCAGCGACAATAGAAACAGGGGAGGAAATAAACACCCCACCCCCGCGAAAACCAAGAGGGATGGAACACTGTGGACAAGAAGAAGAAGCGCCGTCCGTCCAAGGAGCAGGCAAAGCAGCTCAACCGACCTGGCAAATTCAAGGTGAAGTCTTACGGGAATCTTACCTGGAATCACGACACAACCTGAAGTTCAAGATATGGTTCAACTTGAGGGGAGAAACAATATTGACTCCTCTCAACAAGGAAATGTATTCCACCTTGAAGAGAGTCATGGAGACAGATCGCTCATTCACCCTGGAGGAACTGGACTCTCGGCAGAAAATCACCAAGGGTGTAGTGATGCGATACCCGCTGATGATGCCCATCGAGGCAGTAGCAGCTCACCCCAGTGTGGTGTCAGCTCAACGTCTCAAGGCAAAGACAGCAGGCAACGCACCAACCCGACAGGTCCTCATTCAGCATGTAGGACCACTGCCATCCCAGCTGGACCTCGGTTCTTGGGGCAGGTACGATGTCAGGACCTTCACTGCAGAACCAGTTCGCTGTTTCAAGTGTCAGCGTTATGGACACCTGGGTGCACTCTGTCCGAACAGAGTAATCTGCGGTGTCTGCAGCCAGCACCACCCTACCGAGGAATGCATCACCAAGCTGAAAAATGCATCGCCACCCACTCCACAATGCCCGAACTGCAGGCAGAAACACCATGCCTGGAATCCTCGATGCCCCGAGAGGCTCGCCAGAATTCAAGAAGTCTGGAAGACGCCAAAAACTCGGCAACAGGCTACAACGGATCATCATTCTCAGCAAATGATGGGTGCAGAGAACGCTGCCATACCGCAGATCTCTCAGCAGCTAACCCAAGTCAATGCCCAGGAATTCCCAACCCTCGAAGCCTCAACCAGGCGTCAAGGTCAAGAACCTCCTGCACCCCTACCTCAACGAAGAAACAGAAACAAGAGGAACAGGAGGCGTCAACAGGGTGCATCTGGTCAATGTGATCAGCAGGCGGCACTAAACGAGTCCCCACCGGCCATAGCACGACAACGCAGGCACTCCTTACCCGGCACAGGCGCTTTGCAGACTCAACTGGCACCTCACCAGCAGATCCCGGCTACCCAACCTGGTATACAGCAACAGACCACGGTGCATACAATAAAGAAATCCAACCCTCAGCAGTCACTACAGACCACAACAGCCGAGATAATATCCACTGTTTCGAACCCAAACCCAAAGCAGGCCCTCACCAGGGAGGATCTCGTAGCACTCATCAAGGTGTTCACAGATCTTATTTGCAACACAATCAACTCCACGGAACAACAGAGCGCATTCCGGCAGATGGTCAATACGCTCCTGAGAGTGTACTTTCTGACCGAAGAGGAGACAGTGGATGCCATGAATTTGCAGGTTCTCAGAGCGGGCAGGACTCAGTCTCCAGCTCAGGAAACAACAGCGATGGAATAACCTCGGTACCAAATCACACCCTCAAGGTCCTACAATGGAACGTTCAGGGCCTGAGGGGCAAACAGCACCTCTTGCTGGAAGCATTAATTCGGGATCGGGTTGACATCGTCTTGCTACAAGAAACTCTGACTGTCCCGACTGTGTGCCCAAGACTACCCGGTTTTGCTGGGTATTTTCGGCACATGGACCCGAGCGTTCAATGCAGAGGCACAGCTGTATTTGTATCCAATACAATACCTCACGAGGTTATAGCCAACCCTGTGGACTGTGGGGAGGATGTCGAGGTACAGGCCATCCTTGTGCACATACCTGGGGCGCCCATTACCATCTATAACATCTACAAGAACCCAAGACACACCCTCGACATTGCAGAGCTCCTCGCACTAGCACACACTGAGTGTATTATTGTGGGTGGAGATTTCAACGCACATCACCCAATGCTGCACTCTCACTCAGCAACCAATGCTGCTGGCAGACACATAGCAATGCTCCTACACGATATTCCAGAGGTAAAGTTGCTAAACAATGGAGACCCCACGCACCTGTTGGGTGGCTGCCTCGACCTTACCTTCGGGTCAAGACAACTCGCAGCAGGAGCCACATGGGAAACTCATCCTCACCTTGTCAGTGACCACTTTGCAGTGATCACCTTCAACATCAACAGGTCTCCCACAGTTGTGCTGCCTCCTAGATGGGACGTAAAGAGGGCCAACTGGAAGGTGTTCCAGGATTATCTTCATGACTGGTGGTCCACATACTCTCTATCTGAAGACTGTGATACGGCTGAACAGGAGCTAATCACTGTTCTCACCCAGGCAGCAGAGTGCACAATTCCAAAGAAGTACGCAGGACGCACTCATAAAAGAGACTGGTGGTTCTACAACGACGAGGTGCGGGAGCAGAACCACCGCATCAACTCTTTTAGGAAGCTATACAGGCGCAACCCTACGGCAGAGAACAGGAATACTCTGAGAGCCATTGTGCAGCATGCCCGCAGTCTCTCTCTCAGAGTAAAAACTGAGAAATGGCTGGAGTGGTGCTCAACATTCGGGCATCACACCACTTTATCTGAGATATGGGGCAAGCTCAACATAGCAACTGGCAAGAGCAAGCCGAGGCCACCAGCACACCCGAACCCATCCCAGGAAGCTGAGAAACTAGTGGAGCTTTTCACTTCTAGGGGAGCCTCCACTCAGCTCCCACAGGACATCCGGAATATACAGACGGATCTTCTGCCACAGCGCCAGCTAACGATACAAGCTGCATGTGAGTCGGAAGATGTGACTGATGAAGACCTCACGGACTTGGAACTCCGACGTGCCATTAAGAACACAGGTGACACTGCCCCGGGCATCGATGGTGTTACATACTCCATGATTGCACGGGCTGGGCAGAGTGGATGGGAGGCCATACTAGACGTCATTAACAAGCCGTGGAGGGCCAGGACACTCCCAACAGCTTGAAAGAAAGCTACCATCGTACCAATTCCAAAGCCCAAGGACCCAGGCAGTATGAGACCCATATCGCTGACCAGCTGCTTAGCCAAGACTGCTGAAAGGATGGTGTTAAACCGCCTCCTATGGAAACTTGGACCCTCTCATCATCACATATTTGGCTTCACCAAAGGAGTGGGTACAGCAGAGTGCATAACCACTCTACTAAGCCAGATTGCTGATAGTAACAAAAAACCTAGTATCGTCGTCTACCTCGACCTTGAAAAGGCATTTGAGCTAGCCAGCCCCACATCAATTCTGGCAATACTAGCTCGGAAGGGAATCAAAGGACGCCTCCTGGCCTGGATAGAGTCCTACCTTAGGGGCAGGCAGGCCTGTGTCAGCTTTCAGGGACACTACTCTTTCTTTAAATCCTTGGAAAACGGTACGCCACAAGGAGGCGTGCTCAGTCCTACCCTGTTTAACATCCTTATGCAGGAACTTGTGAGCCTTCCCTTTCATAGTGGTACACAGCTCCTCAGCTATGCTGATGATCTTGCACTCGTAGTGAATGGGAAAGGCAATTTAGAACGACAGGATCAGAGAGCTTTGGACCTAATTACGCAGTCTTGCAAGGAACTAGGCCTCAAGATCTCGGCCGAGAAATCTCTTGCAATGATGTTCAAGGGACCAGATCCTGTGAATAGATTACGTATTCAGGATATAGAACTTGAGTGGACAGGCTCCTACCTGTACTTGGGAATCTACATTGATAAAAAGCTGACCTTTCAGAAACAGGCCGAGTATGTCAGGTCACGTGCTCTACTCAGACTCAACGCCATGAGAGCCATGACGAGGCACCGTGCAGGGGCAAGCAAAGATGTACTTCGCTTGTACTATATACAAGCTATACGCTCACTCATTGATTACGGTGCACCGGCGTTAGCTCATCTCTTCCCGCAGAGCAGGCAAAGGGTGGAGGTCGTACAAAATCAGGCGATAAGAACTATGCTTGGGGCCCCCATCTGGACCAACACAGTATGTCTCAGATCTGAGGCCCGGCTTCCTTCCTTGGCTGACAGAGTAAGATACATAAACGCCTGCAAAGTGGCCACGATTCTGCACCGGCAGCAAGGTACCCCACTAAGGAGACGGATATTGACAACCATGGCACAAGATCCCCCACTCTTTACTCTTTACGGACTACTACTGGATTCGTTCGTTTTGTGCTGCTGGGCGGAAGCTGCTGCCTATACAGCTACTCCTTGAGAAGAGTTGTGACCTTCCTGTTGCTGGGTGCCATCCACCACCTCCCGGGCGCCCAGATCCAGCCGATGTTCGCATTATGCAACTACCCATCTCTAAGCGTCTCTGCAGTCAAGACACCCTCAGCAATCATGCTGAGACAAGCATGGCACTGGCAGAGGGAGGCACATGTGCAGTGTATTTCACAGATGGTTCTGTCGACCTTGACAGGAAGAAAGCAGCAGCTGGACTGTACCACAATGGTCACACACAAGGCTGGCGACTCCCTGACCACTGCACGATCCTTCAAGCTGAGCTGGTGGCGATTCAGCAGGCATTGTCACATGCCCTACGACATCGACTCCGACCTGTCATACATGTTGATTCCACCTCTGCAATCAATGCCCTCTCCCATCCACAACCACAGGACAATGTTCACCTCATCACATCGATCCTGAGCATAATGACAGCCTTAGAAGTTCAGGGTAACAGATCGACATTGAACTGGATCCCTAGCCATGCTGGCATCCGGGGAAATGAGGCGGCAGATGATGCAGCCAAGGCAGCAACAGACTATCCACATGTTGGGATTACTGTCCCAATCAGCCTACGACAGACCAAACTGGTGGCTGCCAGAGCCATGAAACTTATGGTGGAGGTCGTAGGTGATACCCCATCTCAACAGTGGTACCGAGCAGCGACTCAGGGAGAACCACCTCCGTATGATAGAAGCTGGTCCAGAGTGCAGTGTACCGCCATCCATCGGCTTCGTTTGGGCTTTCCCACAGCCAAGATGATGGTAGACAAGGCTGAGGAGGAGATGTGCCAGTACTGTCAGCACGTTGTCCAGCGGCCCCTAACACACTATCTTCTGGAGTGCGAAGTTACTGAGACACTCCGCAGGCAACTAGGAGTGATATTCTCTCCCGAAGAGGACCCAGAGATGACTGCGGCCACACTAGTGTACCATGGAGTCAATGAACCAGACAAGCTGTTACCTTTGATAACGACATATCCTCCTCCTCGCTAGTGTCCACAGTTAGGAGTACATATGGTGTTGTCGCTTATGAGATGCACCAGTTGAACTGACCAGAAGAGTGCTTGAGCAGCATACGTCGCATCACTGTAGAAACCTTTCTCCCTCGGGAGCCAGAGACGGGTCATCGCAAGATTGAGACCCGTGCCAGGACTACGGTCTTGGCGAACATTATACATACAATTAAGACACATGTGCAACATCTGGGTATCTTTATTGTAGACGTTTCGCCATCCAGTGGCTTTATCAATACAAATTCCAGGACATAACTTGAAGACAGTAGGTCTATATACAGAAGATGAGGTAATCAGTCCCTCAACCTTGAAGTAGGTGCGAAGAGCACCGTAGTCGTGGAGATTCTGAAGCAGAAGCAAGGAGCCTGACGCTTATATACATAACCTTCACGACTACGACAACTACTACTACTACAACTAACCCATCTCTTTGGGAAGGGCCTATTTCCACTGGGGAATCTCGCTTGCCAGTGACTATGCCCTCGTCTGCTACACCTGAAGTTAGTATATAAGCTCCAGGCTCCTTGCTTCTGCTTCAGAATCTTCACGACTACGGTGCTCTTCGCACCTACTCCAAGGTTGAGGGACTGATTATCTCATCTTCTGTATATAGACCTACTGTCTTCAAGTTATGCCCTGGAATTTGTATTGATAAAGCCACTGGATGGCGAAACGTCTACAATAAAGATACCCAGATGTTGCACATGTGTCTTAATTTCACCTGACGTTAGTATACAAGCGCCAGGCTCCTTGCCTGTGCTCTAGAACCTGGAAACATAAACACGTATGCAGTTTAATGTGATCCTTTATTGACAACGTTTCGCCCACACAGTGGGCTTTTTCAAGTCACACACGGATCTACCTGGGGTTGGAAGGTACGAGAGTATTTATAGTCATGTTCAGAATGTAATAAAGTTGGTAGAATTACCGACAATATGTAAAGTAAAAGGACACAAGTGCAACTAATGTGACATTTATTGTGGCAACGTTTCGCTCTCCAGGAGCTTTAGTTGCACTTGTGTCCTTTCACATTAGTTGCACTTGTGTCCTTTTACTTTACATATTGTCGGTAATTCTACCAACTTTATTACAATCTGTCGGACACCGCAACATAATGGACATTTCATGCAGACGTTATTTGGACACCCTTCTTCGTGCTCACAGCTATCGCAACAGACACAACTTCCTACAAGATTGCCTGGCAGAGAAGGTGATCCCTAAGTCTACTCCTGCACAACTCTCCAACTCCAAGCACCCCTTCTCTCCAGCTACCCAAGCTTACTTAACTGAATGTGCCGAAGAACTTTCTAACATCGCTTAGGAAACCTTTGAAACTGCAAGGAATATGAGGGCCAATCTTCAGATAGACCAACACACTGCTGAACATATTCTCAGCACAGTCACCACAGCTAACCTCCAACAGAAGATCAAACTCAATCGCAAACTTCAGTACCTCTGCTCTAACAGTCGATGGAAGGAAATGGGACGTGAATCCCTGATAAACAACTTATCGTCACGCACCTTAACCGACTACGAAAAACAAGCACTGAGTCTGGGACTCAAATTTACCACCAACATACGCAAACCTAACTATCAACTAAATCTAGTTACCAGGAACCATAGACACAGTGACAGCAACTTCCAGAAGGGTTATATACAGGGCCTTCTCACTGCAGCTTTATGTGAACCTTCTACTTCTAATCTTCCTAGACGATACATCACTGCCCTTAAGAACCTCGCCAACGACCCCAACATTATCGTCACCACCGCCGACAAAGGAGGTGGAGTCGTCATCCTCAACACCAGTGACTACAACACTAAAATGATGGACCTTTTGAATGATCAATCTACATACGAACCCATCAGCACTCAACAGTGGGAGACGCTCACCAAAGATTTTCTATACAAAACCAGACAAATACTCAAACGCACTAGAGAAGGGAAGAAACTTCTGTACTTGTTACCAAGCAACCCTAAACCAGCACACATGTATGGTTTACCCAAGACCCATAAACACACTATTCCTCTCAGACCAATCACGTCAGGAATAGGCAGTGCTCCACACAAACTAGCCGGAGTTCTTGCCAAACATCTTTCCTGCCATCTGGGGACCATCAGCCCCGCTCATCTTAAACACTCAGGTGACCTTCTCAACCGCATCCGTAACCTCTCCATCCGTAACAAGAAACTAAGCAGTTTGGATGTGACTTCCCTCTTCACAAAAGTACCTACCAAAAAAGCCATCGAGGTTCTACGACGTAAAGTCAATCAGGACCTTAATCTTCCTCTACCTCCCGGAGATTTTGTTGACTTAATTGAACTCTGTGTTAATTTCAACTGTTTTTCTTTCAATAACAAGCTCTACAAACAAACCTACGGCATGGGAATGGGGTCCCCCATAAGTGCCGTCCTAGCCAACTTATACATGGAACACCTAGAGTCCGAGCACTTCGCCAACATCATCCCTTCAAGCGTCACTTGGTTACGTTACGTGGACGATGTCCTCGTAATAACTCCAAAACGTTTTGATGTATGGGATCTTCAGGCAAGGCTCAACGCAGTTGAACCGGCGATCCAGTTTACACTAGAAGAAGAGTCCAATGACAAGCTACCTTTCCTCGACGTCCTCATTCACAAAGTAGACAACAACCTATGATTTCAAGTTTATCGGAAACCCACCAATAAAAATGATCTCACACACTTCTATTCCAGTCAAGATACCAAGACCAAAAGAGGCATCATCATCGGGTTTTTCCTAAGAGCATACCGAATTTGTAGTCCTGAGTTTCTTGACGAGGAGTGTACATACATTCACCAAACATTCACAGAGTTACATTTTCCTTCTTTTTTCATCAAAGACTGCAAGAAAAGAGCTCTTCAGATCATAAATTCTCCACGCATCAACACCACTCCCAGCAAAGTTATAATTTTTCCCAACAGTCAGGTTGCACTGAACGTCTCAAAAGCACTTTCACAAGCTAACACCAGAGTCGCCATCGTTTCTAGCACTTCAATAAAGGATATAACCAGGACAAAATCCAAGCACCACGAACCAGTCAATGCAGGAGTTTACACTATACCCTGTGGAGGCTGTGACAAGATTTACGTAGGTGAAACAGCCAGAAACCTCGACACCCGCCTCAATGAACACATTTACGCATGTAGGAACGATAACCTGAACAACGCCTGTGTACAACACCGAAATTCCACCAATCATCTCATGAAATTCAGAGACGCCCAATTAGTGATCAAAGAAACTAATTTCCGCAGACGCAAGTGCCTCGAATCAGCACTGATCGCTGTTTCGAATACAATTAAACAAAACAACGGCAGCTTCACCATCTCCGAAGTCTTAGCAAGAATCCTCCTGAAAACAGTAAACCCTGCCATCACATAGTCTCTCCTGTTATACTACACAAAGAACAGAGAGTGAACACTGAAACAAGCTGCCTCATTCCAGTTTATATTTGTCCAACCTATTTTTATGTTACCCAAGTAATAGCTTTTATATCCTTTTACTCATGTACGAATTAATTGCTCTACCATATTGTATTACTTTTGTCACTACCACTACTACTACTACTACTACTACCACTAGTGAACATCGAAATGGTACCTCACTAGTATTCACCTCACTTGTGTGTCCATGTATTGTTTGTAATGGCTTGATAAAGCTCCTGGAGAGCGAAACGTTGCCACAATAAATGTCACATTAGTTGCACTTGTGTCCTTTTACTTTACAGATTCAGAATGTTGAGGTCAGGTGGAGAATACTGCATCTGATGTTCTACCGGGTGGGGTTATAGAGTCTCAAATCTTGGGTAGCTTGGCAGGGGTATTGGACAAGTTGTGAGCAGACCTTCTGCAGTGTTCTATGTTTTTATGTGGGATAGCGATGAAGAAGTTTCTTGGCAAGTGGTTCAGCTATGTTATAGAAGTCATTGTTCTGGTTGAAATTGTTGGTTATAGAGATAAGCGATGATTCCAGGATTCTTCGGTACTGAGTGTAGTCTTCTGTGGAGATAAGTCTTGAGTTTCTGTAGTTAATTAAATGGTTGTGTGAATTGCGATGTTGTACACAGGCATTCCTTGTATCATCAGTCCTGCTTGCGTACTGGTGGAAATATAAACACAAATGCAGTATAATGTGATCCTTTATTGACAACGTTTCACCCACACAGTGGGCTTTTTCAAGTCACACACGGATCTACCTGGGGTTGTTGTTGTTAAAGATTCGCCGGTATTTTCCCGGCCCGGGCCCTTCCAAGTGGTGGCCCGGCACTGGCTCCCTGTCTAGGGAGTGTCTGAGACCTAAGTCTCCCATGGGAGGAGGCACAAGTACCCCCCTCATCTTGTAAGGTACAAACTCGGGCTCTGGCACCAACCATGCCCTAGAAGGGCAATGCATGGTGTCGATCGTGCTAGCGCTGTGCTCTCCTGTGTGGAGTGTCGTGTGTTGGTGTTCATTTTCATTCATGTTGATTCGCAGGTCCTTCTGGCCCAGGTCTTCTCCAGATGGTGACCCGTCAGTGGCCCCCCGGGTGGGGGGTGACGATAATCATCTTTCTTCTTTCTTGGCCCTCCGGTTGGAGGATGTCGTCTTCTATCTTGCGCTGACTTCCCCAAAGAGAAGCGCAGTCGGGCAGAGGCAGCAGTTACAGGGTTGATTGGAGCCACACCCCAGCTTTAGCGGACAGCAAAGTGCTGGGTGAATGGTCATGGTTAGTCGTGCTAGACGAGGGTACCGTCTTCAAGGTCCCTATTCTGAAGCATCCTGAATTTCCTCTTTGAGGTGTACTTGACTTCCACAAGGTGTTGGGTGTTGGCAGTGAGTAGTCTGGTCATGTCTGCAGTGGTGTATGTAGCAGTTTGGTCGTAGGTATACTTGACTGTTCCGTCCTGGAGGTGATGATGGATTTCTGAAGACAGCATTGTGTTCTTATACTGCTTGGTTGTGTAGAAGTGTACACCCTTCAGATATCGGACTTGTTGTGGTGCAGCAGTGTCAGTGACAGTGGCACCATGAGGTGCATCCGCAGTGTCTTGTGTTTTTGCTTTCTTGGCTGGTGGCTGAACTGGTGAAGGCGAGATTTCCGACTGGTCAGTTGCTCTAGCAGTGGATGAAAGCGGTAGTGGACTCTCATTGGTGGGTTTTGCCGACGTCTCAGAGGTCTCTGATTGGTCCATCTCTGTGTCTAGTGGAGGTTGTGACAGCGGTGGAGCAGCGGTGATGCTGGTAATATTTGCAGTAGATTTTAGGATCTCAGTGGAAGGTGGTGATGCAGGGAATGTGAGGCCAGGCATATTATTTAGTTTGAAAAGTTCATTGATGGTGGTGTTGAAGGAACCAGGCTCAGCTGCATTCTGTACATGAGCATACATAATGCAACAAAGAATCTTGGTGGAGTCGGCAGTAGGTGCTGGCAGGGAAGTGGTGGGAGCAGCTTGCGTGGCATGTAGTATCTTGGTAGTGTCTGCTTGAAGCTTGGCGATAGCAGAATATGTGGTTGCTTGTGGGTTGGGTTTCTTTTGTTGTTGTTGTTTCTTGAGTATGTCTCTTCTGGTAGGGCACCTGGCAGCAAGAGTATGGTGGTCATTCTTGCAGTTCAAGCATTTAGGTGGTGAAGCAGTAGTGCAATTCTTGAAGTCATGACCCTCACGGCCACAGGTGGAGCAGAACTTCTTGTCCTTGGTAGGACAATCATTTGTGGTGTGTAAGTATGAGTAACAATTATAGCACTGTGAGATATGTTGGAATTTCTCTGCTTCGATGAAGGCTGGGTTGATGTGGAAGTAGTGAATAGCCAGGCCCTCAGCGAGAGCTCTGGCTGCCATGTTGACGTCACTGAAGGTGACCTTCAGCATGGATGAAGCATTGGGTATTTTAGTAATGAAGTCCACCTTGGCCCAAGGGTTCTTTGCTTCGATAGATGACTTGATTTCTTCAGTGGCCTGTACAGTGATAAGGTTGTCGAGTCGCTTGAGGAACACAGTTCTCCTGGCCCTCAGTGCTGGGGAAGTCAAGACAAGAAATCCCTGGTCTCGTAGAGTGGTAGTAGCAGTGGTGGTAAGTAGTTTCTCAGCCTCTGTGTCGTCTGTACACAGACGACAACAAAGGCCTCTTTGAGCGATAAAATCGCATTACATTTGACTTGCAGCCTGCCACTAACGACAGCTGCAAGTGCTAGTTTGGACGACTCATTGGTTGTGCCACTCGCTGGTTTGATCTTTACTCTGTTAGAGTAATGCATCGTGAGTGTACCTGGGGTTGGAAGGTACGAGAGTATTTATAGTCAGAATGTTGAGGTCAGGTGGAGAATGCTGCATCTGATGATCTACCGGGTGGGGTTATAGAGTCTTGGGTAGCTTGGCAGGGGTATTGGACAAGTTGTAGACCTTCTGCAGTGTTCTATGTTGTAATAAAGTTGGTAGAATTACCGACAATATGTAAAGTAAAAGGACACAAGTGCAACTAATGTGACATTTATTGTGGCAACGTTTCGCTCTCCAGGAGCTTTATCAAGCTTGATAAAGCTCCTGGAGAGCGAAACGTTGCCACAATAAATGTCACATTAGTTGCACTTGTGTCCTTTTACTTTACAGTGTTCTATGTTCTTATGTGGGATAGCGATGAAGAAGTTTCTTGGCGAGTGGTTCAGCTATGTTATACTGCATTTGTGTTTATATTTCCAATGTGTCGGTATTTTATACCATTTATTTCCATTGCGTACTGGTGTTCTGAAATACGTGTTTGGAGGTCTCTTGATGTTTCGCCCACGTATAATTTGTTGCAGTCATTACAAGGGATTATGTATACCCCTGCAGAGGATGGAAGCTTGTCCTGTCTACTACTGGTGATGTCCTTGATGGTCGTGGTTGCACGAACTCCAAGGCTGAGGGACTGATTACCTCATCTTCTGTATATTGTTCTATTGTCTTCAAATCATGTCCTGGAATTTGTATTGATAAAGCCACTGAATGGGGAAATGTCTTCAATAAAGATATCCAGATGTTGCACATGTGTCTTAATTTGATGTCGGTATTGTATACCATTCTTGTACAGGACGAAGGTGAAGGAAAAAGTAGGACCTCTGAAATCTGGGAATGGACAGCTGACGGATAATGAATTGGAAATGTGTTCCTTATTTAATGACTATTTTTTGTCAGTTTTTACACAGGAAGATGTAAATGAGATTCCAGTAATTAACAATTATTTAGTTCCTGATGAATTTAAGTTTAATATTACTGTCACGAGGGACATGGTTATTAAACAGATAGACAAACTGAAACAAAATAAGTCCCCGGGACCCGATGAGTTGTTTTCAAGGGTACTTAAGGAATGCAAGATGGAGCTTAGTCAGCCATTAACGAGTGTATTCAATGCGTCCATCCTTACCAGTGTTGTGCCAGAGTTGTGGAAGATGGCTAATGTGGTTCCTATATTCAAATCAGGGGATAAGTCCACTCCTTCAAATTACCGTCCAATAAGCCTGACATCTATAGTGGGCAAGTTATTAGAATCAATTATAGCTGATATTATCAGAAGTCACCTTGAAGAGCATAACTTGATAAATGAATCTCAGCATGGTGTACCCCACTCTTCTGACTTCCTGGAGTCCTTCCTGTCTCATGTTGAGCTCCTCACATAATGCTTGGTCGTTTCTTGTGAGCTCCCCACCTCCCTTCCCCAGCCTGATTACCTGGTCCTTGACTACTGTCTTCCATTTGATGTGGATATACTACAGCTTCGGCTCAGACTTGACTTTCGATGCAGTATCGTTTTCGTACTGTCGCTGGGCCTTCATCCTTGTCTGCAAATACTCGTTTCTGGCTCTTCTACTAATCTCTTTATGTTCCTGGGTCCTTTGTCTTCCATCATTTTGTTTACTGATTTTCCTACCAATTCTCTTTTCCATTGAACCTCTTTCAGGAAGTTCCTCATGCCTGTGTAGTCCCTCCTTTTGTAGCCTGACTTTTCCCCATCCTACTCCTGTTACCCTCTCCACATGTAACTCTACTATGTAATCAAAGCTCAGAACCAAGTGATCACTAGCTCCGAGTGGCCTTTCATATGTGATGTCCCCGATGTCCGAGCTTCTTAAGGTGAATACGAGGTCCAGGCTTGCTGGTTCATCCTCCCGTCTCTCTCAGGTAGTGTCCGTAACATGTTGATGCATGAGGTTTTCCAGTACCACATCCATCATCTTGGCTTCCCATGATTTGGGGCCCCCATGTTGCTCCAGGTTTTCCAAATCAAATCTCCTTCTGATTGAAATCACCCACACTCCTTGTGATTGAAATCACTCACACGGGTAGAGCTTTGCTCTACCCGTGTGAGCTCTTCTGTGTGTGTGTGTGTGTGTGTGTGTGTGTGTACTCAGCTAACTGTGGTTGCAGGGTTCAATTCATATCTCCTGGCCCCGCCTCTTCACTGGTCTGCTACTGGATCACTCTCTCCTTTCTCCGTTAGCTTTATCATACATCTTCTTAAGGCTTTGTATGGATCCTGCCTCCCCCACCTCCATTTCCAGACTATTCCACTTTCTGACAACTCTGTGACTGTAAAAATACTTCCCTGTGACTCATCTGAGTCTTCAAATTCCAACTGGGACCCCTTGTTCGGGTGTCCCATCTCTGAAACATCCTGTCGCTGTCCACCTTGTCGATTCCTCTCAGTATTTTAGATGTTATTATGTTCCTCCTCTCCTCCAGTGTCGTGAGATCGATTTCCCTTAAAATATCCAAGAAGATTGAATGAGGTCTTATCGAGTTTCGAGCAAAATAAAATTGAAAAGTACTATTATTATATTCTCCCGAATAGGGAGGCTATAATAACCCTGGTGAACAATTTTTGAAAAGTTATATGCTTCTTAAATGAGATTAGTCAATTCTTATGTATTTTCATGTCCTGAATCCAAATATCACCTTGAAAAATGATTATTGGTTATAGTTTAAGATAATTACAATATGTGTCAGTATGTTTTAAACTCTAATCCGTACCTACTCTCTGCCTTTTTGATTGATGCTTATAGTGGGCTGAAGAATTATCTCGTGCCAATGTCCAGCAATAGTCTGCAAGCATCCTTGTTCTTTATTTGCTCTGGTACCATTTTTTCATGGTTGAAATATCTTAGTGAAACCTTTCACCATGTTCGTCACTAACTGCCCCACAGTTCGCTAAAAAAAAATCTAAATGTGAGTCCAAAAGTGGATTTTAAGTGATTCTGTTACATCCCATGTTCTTGTAAGCGTTGACTAGGTTATCCACCATTCTGTTTCCGAGAAATCCCTTCACCACTAATTTGAATGCTTCCAAAGTAGCTTTCTCCTCACCATGAAGGTCTGATTCAAAGTCACCATCTTTAAGAAGCTCTCGAATCTGAGGACCATTGAAGACTCCCTCTCTTAGCGTCGCTCAGTGAGGGGAATTGTGATGCAAAATACTTTAATCCCTCACCGGATTTGTCCATAGTTTTTACAAAGTTTTTCATGAGCCCCAGTTTTGTGTGTAGTGGTGGTAGCAAAATTTTGTTTGGTTCAATGAGAGGTGGATGTTGAACATTTTTCATCGCAGGTTCCAATGGTTGACGAGGTGGCCAGTCTCTCCTGATGTAGTGGGAACCTCGTGCACGGCAGTACTTGTTGCATCTGAAAGAAGAAAACAACAAACAATTAGAAGATAAACAGAAAATATATTCATTAATTTATCATTATAGTACAGAGGATGACAGCTAAGCAGTAGTATTTATATCATTCAGTAGAAAAATAAAATAATATAATATGTATCACATGCATATCAATAGCTTGCTTAGTGAATATTTATTATAAGTTTAAAAAGTGTTTGCCTAAGAAAATCACCGACCTTTCACCTCAAAACTTGGACACCACCACCACCTTCTATGTCTGCTGGAGCAATAATGATCAGTCAGACTGTGAGTGTGGTAAGAAACAACCACCTTCTATGACTGCTGGAACAATAATGAAGGTCAGTCAGACTGTGAGTGTGGTAAGAAACAACCATCTTCTATGACTGCTGGAACAATAATGAAGGTCAGTCAGACTGTGAGTGTGGTAAGAAACAACCACCTTCTATGTCTGCTGGAACAATAATGAAGGTCAGTCAGACTGTGAGTGTGGTAAGAAACAACCACCTTCTGTCTGCTGGAACAATAATGAAGGTCAGTCAGACTGTGAGTGTGGTAAGAAACAACCACCTTCTGTCTGCTGGAACAATAATGAAGGTCAGTCAGACTGTGAGTGTGGTAAGAAACAACCATCTTCTATGACTGCTGGAACAATAATGAAGGTCAGTCAGACTGTGAGTGTGGTAAGAAACAACCACCTTCTATGTCTGCTGGAACAATAATGAAGGTCAGTCAGACAGTGAGTGTGGTAAGAAACAACCACCTTCTATGTCTGCTGGAACAATAATGAAGGTCAGTCAGAGTGTGGTAAGAAACAACCACCTTCTATGACTGCTGGAACAATAATGAAGGTCAGTCAGACAGTGAGTGTGGTTAGAAACAACCACCTTCTATGTCTGCTGGAACAATGATGGTCAGTCAGACTGTGAGTGTGGTAAGAAACAACCACCTTCTAGGTCTGCTGGAACAATAATGAAGGTCAGTCAGACAGTGAGTGTGGTAAGAAACAACCACCTTCTATGTCTGCTGGAACAATAATGAAGGTCAGTCAGACAGTGAGTGTGGTTAGAAACAACCACCTTCTATGACTGCTGGAACAATAATGAAGGTCATTCAGACTGTGAGTGTGGCAAGAAACACACTGCCACAAGCCTGTTGGAAACTGTTGTGACACGTAGGTGTATATTGGTAAGTAGAGCTAACTAGCAATTTTAACCATGATATACATTATCAGTGTCCTAAAATTAGTTGGAAATTGCTACTCTGGTCTCGGAAGCATTTTAGTTGTTGACCAGTGTAATAATAATAATAATAATTATTATTTTATTAATAATAATGATAATGCTATTATACAGTTACTGAAGGAACTTTCATGGACACATTTTAACCTGGCCTTTTGCAGTGATTTATGGCTGCAACAGACCGGCCAGAGATTCTGCCACAGGCTGCGCTTAATTGCATCACGCCCATCACATGGCCCAGGCTTAGCTCCTCTCCCTTTCACCCTCACCACTGTTCTCTCGTGAATAATGCAGAACAGTGAAGTTGTGAGTTAAGAGAGGTTATAGAGCAGTTTATCCTTCACCCCCTACTCTGCCTATTTTCACGTACCCCATATTAACTCAGCGAAACACATAGAAACATTTAGTTGCAGGAGATGTTCCATTCTTCGTCCGGGGAGAGGTAAAGTTAACGAAAAGGCACAAATTATCTTCTTGTGTCCATCCAGCAACTGACACCACAAAAGGCAGCTACCAGTCGTTCCTGCATACCTTGGACGACGAACAGGTGATAGTTACTATGCACTACCACGATATTTGGGTTGTAAATGATGAAACGCAAGAACTGATGCTACCGCTTTGGTTCCAATAGGTGATAAATAAGATAAAGCTTGAATCTTCCTCTGCAGACCTCTGTCCTGTCCATAAAAAGTTTAAGGAATTTGTGGGCCTGGGAAACACACACACACACACACACACACACACACACACACACACACACACACACACACACACACACACACACACACACACACACACACACACGCATGCACACACATGAACACACAAACACACATGAACACACACACACACACACACACACACACACACACACATACATACACACACACAGAGTCGTCAGGAAGTGGAATAGCCTAACAAGTGATGTCGTGGAGGCAGGAACCATACATAGCTTTAAGACGAGGTATGACAAAGCTCTGGAAGCAGAGAGAGAGAGAGGACCTAGTAGCGATCAGTGAAGAGGCGGGGCCAGGAGCCGTGTCTCGTCTCCTGCAACCACAATTAGGTGAGTACGTACACACACACACACACACACACACACACACACATACACACACTTCTACACAAAGTTTACAAACTGCAGAAGCTAGAAAATCCTAAAAGGTTAAAAAAAAGTGGGATCTCAGAATTGAGAATGCAAAGACAATGGAACCGAGGATGGCTGATCTGAAAAGGAAGAATGGGTAGAAATGCTCAAGAGCAAAATGGATCAAGAATGGGAAAAAACAAGCTTTGCAGTACAATTGTGGAAAAAATATCTGCAGAGAGAAAGAAGTGGAAGTTACGAGCTGTAGCTGCTGAGGCAAAAACACAGATACTGGAGGAAAAACTGGATGTGCTGAAGCAGGATACAAGGATGGTGACAGAAAGGAGCAAGGTGATTGAAATAGGAACATCAGTAAACAGCAATGGGACTGAAGCATTGGATGGAGCTATGAAGTCTCTTGCAGAAGTAACATCAGGCCAACAGGGTGTCCAAAAGATAAGTGAAATAAAGCAGATTATTAAATCGAATCCAGAAATAAGGATGGAAAAGAAATATGAAGAGATGGAGAGGTCCATAATTATTCATGGACTTCAGGAGGCTGAAGGGACGACCTGTGATGAAAGAAAGTATTGAGAGGCAAAAGAAATTAAGAGCATCATCGCAATAACAGGAGAGGAGGACATGTCACAGGTAACTAATTTTCACAGATTTGGGGGTATTCGAGGGAAAACGTGACGAATTAAACTGACATTCAAGACAGAAGTGGTACAGAACAGGATAGTCTTGTTGCAAACTTTTGCACTTTCTCCAATATCTTGATGTGTTTGACTAGGTGTGGGTTCCAGACTTGTGCTGCATACTCCAGTATGGGCCTAACGTACACGGTGTACAGTGTCGTGAATGACTCCATACTTAGATGTCGAAATGCAATTCTCTGACACTCTGACCCTTCATCACATACCAATACTCATAGTTTCCTTCCTGTCAGGTATTCCCTGATCCATTGCAGTACTTTCCCTACTATTCCTGCCTGCTCCTCCAATTACTGAACCAGTCTCTTGTGTGGTCCTGTTTAAAAAGCGTTCTTGCAGTTCAAAAAGATGCAATCTAGCAATCCTTCTCGCTCCAGTTTTCTTATTTCAAATAGATTTGTGACACAGGATTTCCTATCCTTGAAGCCTTGCTGATTGTCATATCTGAGCCCGGTCCTTTCAGTCTGCTGCAACACACTGCCTGTCTGTCTTCTTTCTTAAAAACTGGAACTATATTTGTTGTCTTCCACACTTCTGGCAATTGCCCTATTTCGATAGATTTACGAAGATTGTTGCTAGCGGCATACACAAAGTTCCTCTGTACCATCTCTCAGGTCCCATGGAGATATGTTATCTGGGCCCACCGCCTTCGAGGTATCTAGTTCACCTAGCAGTGTCTTCACCTCCTCATTGGTTATGTGTATTGCTTCCAGCACTTGCTGGTGCACCCTACCTCCTCGGTTTGCTGGAAACATTTCTGTCTCTCCTGTGAATACTTCTCCTAATTTTGTATTAAGTTCTTCACATACTTCCTGGTCACTTTTATCAGCTCCCATCCTTCTTTCCTCAGCCTGATTACCTGGTCCTTGCCTTATGTTTTTCTCCTAATGTGACTGTAAAACAACTGTCGTTCAGATCTGGCTTTTGATGATATGTTGTTTTCGTATTGCCTCTGGGCTTCTCTTCTTATCCATGCATATTCGTTTCTGGTTCTTCTGTTCAACTCCTTGTTTTCTTGAGTCCTTTGCTTTCTAAACTATTGCCATGCTCTAGCAAACTTGGCTTTGGCCTCTTTACACCTCCAGTTAAAACTTTTGCTCAGTCTGGTCTTACCATTTTTTCTGTTACCCTATGTTATGAACTTCTCTGCCTCCCTGCTCTTAGTGGTCACTAGTTCCATCATTTCGTTTACTGTCCTTCTCTCTAGTTCTCTTTCCCACCGTATTTCATTCAGGAATCTGCTAATGCCTATGTAGTCCCCTTTTTAAAGTTTGGCTACTCCCATCCTTCTCGTGTTGCTGCATTCTCCACTGTTAAATTTACAAGGCATTCACAACTCAGGATGTAGTGATCACTAGCGCAAAGGGGCCTTTCATGTGTGATATCCTCTGTCTGAACTGTTCAAGGTGAATATGAGATCCAGCCTCATTGCAACATCCTCTCTTCTCTCTCTGGCTGGACCACCCCTTCCCCCAATTTGTTGGTGCATGAAGTTTTCCAGTTCTGTCTCCAGTATCTTAGCTCTCCACATTTCTGATCCCCCATGTGGCTATCTCTTTATGATTGAAATCTCCCATAATGAGTAATTTTGTCCTTCCCATATTAGTCCTTCTGACTATTTCGGCTATTGTATCCCCCAGAGCACTCATTATACTCTTATCTTGGCCTTCCTGCTCTTCAGTGGTGGGTTATACATCACAGCTATCATCGCCTTTGGATCCCAACTGAAGTGCTCCTAGAATGAATTCACCTGCTTCCCCCTGTCCATTCCTCCCATTTCCTCAAAAGCCCACTGGTTTTTGATGACCAGTGCCACTCCTCATCTATTATTTTATTTGTCTTTCCTCAGGATCTGAAATCCAGTTGCATCTGTTATCCCTGTAAGTTTTGTCTCTGTTAATGCTGTGTTGTCAGGGTATGCATCAATGATTCGTTCTTGCCACTCCTTGCTGTTATATGCTATTTCATCTGCAGTGGTGCTAAATACTTTTAGCTTCCTTTCCAGTACTCTATTTTGGGAGGTGGAAGGTGCAGGTTGGGGATCTGGGAGGCAGGGCAGAATAATATGAGAGGCTGCTGTGATTGTGAAATTAGTGTTTAGGGGTGAGGGCTGTAGAATATGATTTGTTTCTGGTTATTATGCTTGGTTGACATAAGGCGACAGGGTTTGAGAGGATTCTGTAAGCATTTGTGATTGGTATTGCCCCAGAGGCTGAGCTTTCCTGTCTGTCCTTGAATGACCTGTCTCTTTCCTTCCACTGGTTTCTTCTTATTCGCACTCTCAGTTCTTCCCTTTCTTATTGTGTTCTGTCTCGATCGAGGAACACTCATTTATATTCCTGGGAGTCCTTTATTAGTGGATTTTGTTGTATCCTTTTCAGTTCCACTTTTGTTCTGAATGTAAATTTTACTGGTCACTTTTTTTCCTTGAATACCCTCAAGTCCTGTGAAAATTTGCTACCTGAGACATGTCCTTCTCTCCTGTTATTGCTATCATACTCTTACTCACATTTCTCCCAATGCTTTCTTTCATCATAGGACTTCCCTTCAGCCTCCTGAAGCCCATGAATAATTAAGGACCTCTCCCTATCTTCTTCCCATTTCTTTTCCCTCCATATCTCTGGATCTGATCTAAGCATCTCCTTTGTTGTTTCCATTGTCATCTCCTGGACGCCCTGATAGCCTGATATTACTTCTGAACGGACTTCTTAGCTCCATCTCCTCCTTCAATCCCCTCATTGTCTGCTGATCTTCCAATTTCAGCCATTTTGCTCCTTTCAGACCTCATTTTTATATCTTGTTTCAGGACATCCAGATCTTCCTCCAGTCTCTGTATCTTTGCATCAGCACCTACACCTCATGATTCCCACTTCTTGCTTTCTGCAGATAGTCTCTCTAAAATGTTTCTCTACCAGTTATCCTTGGTTCCCTTGCTTTTATCTCTCTCTTGAGATCCCATTTTATTTTATTTTATGAAGCTCTAGTTCCTGCAGGTTTGTGTAAATATTTGTGTGTGTGTGTGTGTGTGTGTGTGTGTGTGTGTGTGTGTGTGTGTGTGTGTGTGTGTGTGTGTGTATGTGTGTATGAGTGTGTGTGTTCTCACCTAATTGTACTCACCTTATTCTGGTTGCAGGGGTCGTGACTCAGCTCCTGGCCCTGCCTCTTCACTGACCACTACTGGGTCCTCCCTCTCCCTGCTCCATGAGCTTTTTCATACCTCGTCTTAAAGCTATGTATGGTTCCTGCCTCCACTACATCACTTGCTAGACTATTCCACTTCCTAACAACTCTATGACTGAAGAAATACTTCCTAACATCCCTTTGACTATATGAGTCTTCAACTTCCAAGTGTGACCCATTCTTTCTGCATCCTCTGGAACATCCTCTCTCTGTCCACTTTGTCTATTCCATACAGTATTTTGTATGTCATAATCATGTCTCTCCTAACCCTTCTGTCCTTCAGTGTCGTTAGGCCGATTTCTCTTAACCTTTCTTCGTTGGACATTCCACTTAGCTCTGGAACCAGCCTTGTTGCAAAGTTTTACACTTTTTTTAATTTCTTGACGTGTTTGACCGGGAGTGGGTTCCAAATTGGTGCTGCATACTCCACTATGGGCCTGAGATACATGGTGTACAGTGTCTTGAACGATTCCTTGCTAAGGTATCAGAACGCTATTCTCAGGTTTGCAGGCGCCCATATGCTACAGCAGTCGATGTGTGTTTCTGGAGATGTAATCGATGTTTTACTCACCCCAAGATCTTTCTCCTTGAGCTAGGTTTGCAGTCTTTGGCCACCTTGCCTATAATCTCTCTGCGGTCTTCTTTGCCCTTCCCCGATCTTCATGAATTTGCATTTGGCGGGGTTAAATTCGAGAAACCAGTGGCTGGACCAGGTGTCCAGCCTGTCCAGGTCTCTGATTTAATTCTTCTCATTAACTTCACATCATCTGCGAACAGGGAAACTTCTGAGTCTATCCTTTCCATCTTGTCATTCATGTATACCAAAAGCAGCATTGATCCTAGGAACGACCCCTATGGGACCTCACTCGTCAAGGCTGCCCACTGTGATACCTCATCATGTACCATGACTCCTCGTTGCCTCCCTGTCAGGTATTCTCTGATCTATAGCAGTGCCCTTCCTGTTAAACACGCCTGATCCTCTAATTTCTGCACTAATCTTTTGTGAGGAACTGTGCCAAAGGCCTTCTTGCAGTCCAAGAAAATGCAATCAACCTGTTATTTTAACATAAAACTCCAAGGTTTGTGACACAGGATTTGCCTTCCATGAATCCATGCTAGTTGTCGTTTATATTCTTGTTCCTTTCCAGGTGCTCCACCACTCTCCTCCTGATAATCTTCTCCATGACTTTGCATACTATATACGTCAGTGACACTGGTCTGTAGTTCAGTGCCTCTTTTTTGTCTCCTTTTTTAAAAATGGGAATTACATTTGCCATCTTCCATACCTCAGGTAGTTGCCCAGTTTCAAGGGATGCGTTGAAGATTATGGCTAGTGGCACACACAGCGTTTCTGTTCCCTCTCTAAGGACCCATGGGGAGATGTCTGGTCCGATTGCCTTTGAGATATTGAGGTCACTTAGCAGCTTCTTCACCTCCTCGTCAGTTGTTTGAATGTCATCCAACGTTTGTTGGTATATTCCTTGTTGGTGTCCCCCTCTGTTCTGTCTTCCCAGAGGCCTTCCTGTCACCATTCTAATTACTTCCTTAAATCTTATGATGAGCTCCTCACATACCTCTTGATCATTTCTTGTAAGTTCCCCAGTGTCTCTTCTCAGCCTGATCACCTGGTCTTTGACTGTTTTCTTCCACCTAATGTGGCTATACAGCAGTTTCGGGTCAGACTTGACTTTCGATGCTATGTCGTTTTTGTACTGTTGCTGGGCCTCCTTATCTGTGCAAACGCTTTTCTGGTTCTTCGACTAATCTCCTTTTCTCTTGCGTCCTTTGCTTTCTGTACCTTTTCCATTCTCTACTGCACATTGTTTTTGTCTCCCTACACCTTCAGGTGAACCAAGGACTTGCTTTTGTCTTCCCATTATTTCTGAGGCCCTTGGGAACAAACCTTTCCTCTGCCTCCTTGCATTTTGTTGTTACGTATTCCATCATTTCGTTTGCTGACTTTCCTACCAATTCTCTGTCCCACTGAACCTCCTGCAGGAAATTCCTCATAGCTGTGTAGTCCCCCCTTTTATAGTTTGGCTTTGTCTATTCAACTCCTGTTACTCTCTCCAATTGTAACTCTACTATGTAATCAAAGCTCAGAACCACATAATCACTAACCCCAAGGGGCCTCTCATATGTGATGTCCTCAATGTTTGAACTGCTCAGGGTAAGCATAAGGTTGGTTCATCCTCTCCTCTCTCTGTGGTAGTCTTGTCGGGAGGGTTCGTGGAGATGTGATGGTTGGAGTTAAACACAGTCGTTGGATGGTAACACATATATTATCAGAGTGTGAGAGGGGAGCCCAGACTGCCTGTGTTGCCTGTCGTAGACCTAAGCGCAGAGTGAGGACGAGGCTGGGAGCACAGCGCTCTCATGCAGCATCACGTGACGTCACACAAGCTAGTCACTGAGCCTAGCAAGGGGTCAACTATGTAAAACATATGGATGGTACTATGATACTCAGATAACATATGCATGTACAGGGGATCAGTAACTATGCTGACAGCTCGGTCAGCAAATTTATGGAATCAATAATTGCCGAAGCAATTCATAGCCATCTTGACAGGGACAGATTGATTAATGATTCTCAACACTGTTTTACAAAGGGGCGTTCCTGTCTTACGAATTTACTAACTTTTTTCACTTAGGTGTTTGAGGTAGATCATGGTAATGAATATGATATTGTGTATATGGACTTCAGTATGGCTTTCGATAGAGTTCCACACCAGAGGCTATTGAGGAAACTTAGGGCACACGGAATAGGAGGAGAAATTTTTTCCTGGGTAGAGGCATGGCTGACAAATAGACAGCAGAGAGTTAGCATAAATGGGGAGAAATCAGAATGGGGGCACGCACAAGCGGTGTTCCTCAGGGGTCAGTGTTGGGCCCGTTGTTGTTCACAATTTACATAAACGACATAGATGAGGGAATAAATAGCGGCATAAGCAAATTTGCTGATGCCACCAAAATAGGCCGTCCAATTCATTCTAATGAGGACATTAGAGCCCTCCAGGATGCTTTGAATAGACTGACGCAATGGTCGGAGAAGTGGCAGATGCAGTTTAATATTGACAAATGCAAAGTTCTAAATGTTGGACAATTAAATAACCAAGCTACATATAAACCAAATAATGTAGATCTTAATACTGCTGATTGCGAAAAGGATTTAGGAGTTCTGGTTAGCAGTAACCTAAAACCAAGAAAACAGTGCATTAGTGTTCGCAATAAAGCTAACAGAATTCTTGGCTTCATATCTAGAAGTATAAATAATAGAAGTCCTCAGGTTGTTCTTCAACTATATATATCCTTGGTTAGGCCTCATTTAGACTATGCTGCTCAGTTCTGGTCACCGTATTACAGAATGAATATAAATGCTCTGGAAAACGTACAAAGGAGGATGACAAAGATGATCCCATGTATCAGAAATCTTCCCTATGAGGATAGACTGAGGGCCCTGAATCTGCACTCTCTCGAAAGGCGTAGAATTAGGGGGGGATATGATCGAGGTGTATAAATGGAAAACAGGAATAAATAAAGAGGATGTAAATAGTGTGCTGAAAATTTCCAGCCAAGACAGGACTCGCCGCAATGGTTTCAAGTTGGAAAAATTCAGATTCAGGAAGGATATATGAAAGTACTGGTTTGGTAATAGAGTTGTGGATGAGTGGAACAAGCTCCCGAGTACAGTTATTCAGGCTAAAACGTTGTGTAGTTTTAAAAATAGGTTAGATAAATACATGAGTGGGTGTGAGTTGGACCTGACTAGCTTGTGCTGCTGGGTGAGGTACAGTGCTCCATCCTTGAGTGGGGATGACCAGACTGGGTGGGTCATTGGGATAATCCGGGGGGTGGATCATTGGTCTAATCCGGGGGGGGGGACATGGACCTGCTCCACATGGGTCAGTAGGCCTTTTGCAGTGTTCCTTCTTTTGTTATGTTCTTGTGCTATAGGCTGAGCAGGCAGGTGGCCTTCGGCTGATTCTATACAATAGCAAAGGCATATGTAACTTAGAACTAATGGATGGTGTCGTAATGGATGTTAATGTAATGGGTGTTAATGGAATGGGTGTTAATGTAATGGGTGTTAATGTAATGGGTGTTAACGTAATGGGTGTTAATGTAATGGGTGTTAACGTAATGCATTAAGAATTATAAGTACAAATCATAGTATAATAAAGGATGGAATTGATCGATCCGTCTGTATTCATGCACTCTACAGATTCTGAGGAAGAATATATATACATGCATTTACAAAGTGAAAGTAATTAACAGCAAAAACAGATCTGGTGCACACTGATCATTACTGCTAAATCTCAGAATTCGGAGGGAACGTGGACACAAAAAAATAATTCCTGAAAACTGATCAGCTAATAACAAAACATACAGTTGACAACTTCATTCATCTTGGACATCTAATTATACAGGCTATGTACATTTGAACCCAACTCTGCGAGGGTAAGATTTACATATGCAGAATGGTTATCGTCTTTTGGAGGATCGAATTCCTTTGCAATGGCTAACACATGCCTTGACTGAGGGAGATCTGAACAAGTATCTACAAAAGATACAGCTACATGAGAATGACACAATAAGCTTAAATGGGAAGAAAATACTTAACTATTCTGCATAAGTAAAGGAAAATAACAAGATACACTGTAGAGCAAGTAAAACTCTCACACACACAAAAATACTCAACTGGATAAGCAACACTTTGAAAATCAAGAGAAATTATACTTTACTCAGAACAAATTTACTCAAATTTACCTTAATTTGAATTAATGGCACAGTGAGTCGTCTTTACTCTCAATTCAATAAAGAAATTCAACAAAAAATGATAAATCAATCAAAAATGATAGAATCAATAAATCTTGTGCAAAATTAAAATGGACTGGGAAAGCAATTCTCTAAAGAAAAATGAAGTGACACACAAAGAATAAAATATTATGCACAGAACACAAGAAATGTAAAACTGAGATCACAGAATATTGCACTGAAATAAACTGTAGCACTGTTGCAATGAGCAATTACTAATCAAAAATTACTGCACAACACAACACTACACAAAAAAAATCCTGAAAGAATGAATGGCAGCACAATACTTGTACAAGAGTCATTGCAGAATGAGTCAATACTGCATAAAATAAATTACACAAGAAAATGCAGTTTATACAAACAATAATTTTTTTTATCAAGGTATGAACTGATTGAACACTTTAACTCTTAATTGCAGCTTAAGCAACACTTACTGAACAAGCAAAAGAATGATTTACTTTACAAAAGAAGTCAAAAATTGCACTGAGAGTGAATTTGTTCAATAAAATATGAAGAATAATAAAGGCAAAAATGCAAAACAGAGAAAGGTTAACACTTACAATAATGCAGGAACAAAACACATCAATATATGCATAATACTATGAGAATTTTCTTGCAATAAGGTCTTGTGTAGACAAAAATTGAAAAATAATTCTCTTGCTTCAACAAAATAATGGGACTATTGTCTGTGGAGATAGGACAAATTAGACACTGGCTAAATAAAAAATTAACACAAAAATGTTCAATACACAGTAAAAATAGGAAATGAATTAATACAAAAACAGTAAGAACACACAAATGCTGGGGAAAAAAATAACTGAGACAACACAGCGTCGTGATGCAAAATATAAGATAAGTTACTGAAATATTTCACTGCATAAATTACTAGGCAAGAAACACAGTACTGTGAACACAAGATAACTGTGAAGTGTAAACACAAGTTTATACTGCTTTTGTAGTGCACACAACAGGGAAAAAAACCGGAAAAATACTTCAAGTATATAAAAAAAGAATGCACCACAACAGACATAAAATAAAGCACGAAAATTAAACACTGAAGAAAAAAAATTAATAAGGCAAAAGAATGTAATGAACACTGAGCCTAATCAAAAGTCACTGAAAAGAAATGTCACTAAGGAATCACTGAAAAAGAAATGTCACTCAGAAATCACTGAGAACAAAAAACAAGTCTCAACACTCGCAAAATAAACGTTGATGGTGAAGAGGAAGCAGGAGGCTGTTGGTGTTGGAGTCTCGTTGGCTGTTGGCATTCTCTACTACTATCCACACTGCGAAGTCTTCGATTTGCGCTTAAATCAATGAGAAACTCACACTTTAGGCTTTTACGTTGGCGCACAGGGGCGAAAGAACAATCCTGCGTCTTGAACCCCTATGTGGTCCATAAAATAAGGTGCTAGGACCCGTTATAAGGGTAAAAAGAAAAAGTGGCAGTGGGAAGGTGTGGGTGGTTGAGGCAGCACACTGGGACACTGCGTGGTGGCTGGGCCTACGGGACAAGCGGTGCAACCCACGTGCTCTGGGTATGCCCAAAGTAGACAAGAAAACATTCTCAGCCAGGCTGGCTTAAAAACCTACAAAATACCACAACACCACAGGATGGTAAAGCACTCAGAATAGCTTAGAACTGGATGCGCAAAGCGACGGTTACCTGGAGGTTATTCCGGGGATCAACGCCCCCGCGGCCCGGTCCATGACCAGGCCTCCCGATGGATCAGGGCCTCATCAACTAGGCTGTTACTGCTGGCCGTACGCAGTCCAACATACGAGCCACAGCCCGGCTGATCCGACACTGACTTTAGGTATCTGTCCAGCTCTCTCTTGAAGGCAACCAGGGGTTTATTGGCAATTCCCCGAATGCTTGATGGGAGGCTGTTGAACAGTCTTGGGCCCCAGACACTTGTGGTGTTTTCCCTAAGTGTACCAATGGCCCCCCTACTTTTAATTGGGGACATTTTGCATCGCCTGCCCAATCTTTTACTTTCGTAGGGAGTGATTTCTGTGTGCAGATTTGGGACCATTCCTTCCAGGATTTTCCAAGTGTAGATTATGATATATCTCTCCCTCCTGCGTTCCAGCGAGTACAAGTCAAGTGCTTCCAAGCGTTCCCAGTAGTTAATGTGCTTGACAGAACTTATACGTGCAGTGAAATCTGCGATTTCACCTGCTTTGAATGGAGATGTTAGTGTACAGCAGTATTCCAGCCTAGAGAGAACAAGTGATTTGAAAAGGATCATCATTGGCTTGGCATCTCTCGTTTGGAACGTTCTCACTATCCATCCTATCATTTTCTTTGCACGTGCGATCGTGGCACTGTTGTGATCCTTGAAAGTGAGATCCTTACACATTACTACTCCCAGGTCCCAGGTAGTATGCTTTGTTCTAGTTATTATCTCCTCCAGTTTTCCACAACGGAGTAGTTGGAATTTGTCCTCATTGAACATCATATTGTTTACCGTTGCCCACTGGAAAACTTTGTTTATATCTTCTTGGAGGTTAACCGCGTCCTCAGCAGATGACTGCCTCATGCAGATCCTAGTATCATCCGCAAAGGATGATACAGTGCTGTGATGTTTATCTCTGTGTCTGATATGAGGATGAGGAATAAGATGGGGCGAGTACTGTGCCTTATGGAACAGAGCTCTTCACTATGGTAGCCTCCAATTTAACTCTGTTGACCACTACTCTTTGTGTTCGATTTGTTAGGAAGTTGAAGATCCATCTCCCCACTTTCCCAGTTATTCTTTTAGCACGTATTTTATGGGCTATTACGCCATGATCGTATTTGTCAAATGCTTTTGCAAAGACTGTGTATATTACATCTGCATTCTGATTTTCTTCCAGTACATCCAAGGCCATATCATAGTGATCCAGTAGTTGTGAGAGGCAGGAGCGACCTGCCCTTAACTCATGTTGCCCTGGATTGTGCAGATTTTGGGAATCCAGGTGATTTGCAATCCTGCTTCTTAGCACTCTTTCAAAGATTTTTATGATGTGGGACGTCACAGCTATTGGTTTATAGTTCTTAGCTAATGCTTTGCTGCCACCTTTATGGAGTGGGGCTATATCCGTCGTTTTAAGTGACTGTGGAATTTCACCCATGTCCAAGCTCCTCCTCCATAGTGTACTTAGGGCACGCGAGAGGGGTTTTCTTGCAGTTCTTAATGAAAACAGAGTTCCACGAGTCTGGGCCCGGGGCTGAGTGCATGGGCATGTTGTCAATGGCTTTTTCGAAATCTATCGGAGTTAGGGTAATGTCGGAAATCTGGCATACATTTATGAAGTTTTGAGGCTCATTCATGAAGAAATCATTTGGGTCGTCGAACCTGAGACTGATTAGTGGTTCACTAAACACAGAGTCGTACTGGGATTTCAATATATCACTCATTTCCTTGTTGTCATCTGTGTAAGTCCCATCCTGTCTGAGTAAGGGCCCGATACCCCCTGAAACTTACGTGGCTTGCTTGAGTACTGGGTTAGTTGCTGGCTTGCTTGGCTTAACCCTTCACACTTCCTGGCTTGAGAACTTGTAATGATGAGCACAGCAGGGGTGGAAAACTGGCTTAGCAGGCAAGGCTGGTACTTAAGACAGGCTGGATGGTGTAGGGCTGCTTGACTCCCCCCCACAGACTGGCTTGGTGGCTTAGCTTAATTTGCAAACCCGGGTCAACCCCTCGGAAGTAATGCAAATAAGCAGATAAACACTAAGACACAAAGACTGACCAGTAAGCAGGAAGCAAACAGGCTGGTGGATGCTTGCTCGGGTAGGCTAACACGCGGTCAACGCAATGTCCGTCATCAGCTGATATAAGTTATCTCCATACATCTGCGTAAATATCAAATTTACGCCCGCACCCCTGTCACCATTTGTCGGGAGGGTTCGTGGAGATGTAATAGGTGGAGTTAAACACGGTCATTGGATGGTAACACATATATTAGCAGCGTGTGAGAGGGGAGACCAGACTGCCTGTGTTGCCTGTCATAGATCTAAGCACAGATTGAGGACGAGGCTGGGAGCGCAGTGCTCTCATGTGGCATCACGTGACGTCACACAAGCTAGTCACTGAGCCTAGCAAGGGGTCAACTATGTAAAACATATGGATGGTACTATGATACTCAGATAACATATACATATACAGGGGATCAGCAACTATTCTGACAGTTTTTCTGACATGTTGATGCATGAGGTTTTTCAGTACCACATCCATCATCTTGGTTCTCCATGTTTCGGGAACCCCTTGTGGCTCCAGTTTTTCCCAATCGATCTCCCTGTGGTTGAAATAGCCCATAACTAATAACTTTGCTCTGCTCGAGTGAGCTCTTCTTGCCACTTCAGCCAGTGTATCCACCATCGCTCTGTTGTTCTCTTCATATTCCTCTCGTGGCCTCCTGCAGATCTGTGGTGGGTTATCCATCACTGCAATGACCACCTTTTGTTCCCCAGACTGGACTGTACCTTCTGTATAATCGCATTCTCCAATCCTGTCCATTTCCTCAAATCCCAATTGTTTTTTTATGAGCAGTGCAACCCCTACCCCCCTTGCTCCTTCTATCTTTCCTCAGGGTCTGATATCCCGGTGGGAAGATGGCATCTGCTATTGTCTCAGTGAGTTTCGTTTCTGTGACTGCTATGATTCTTTCATGCCACTACTCATATTTATTCATTATTCTATCCATGTCCTTGTACCAAACCTTCAGCTTCTTTAATATCACTGTGGTCCTGGGAGAATATTAGGGTTGGGAGAGCAGGAGCCCTAGAGGGGGCCAATGGGGGGTTGCAGTGTTAGTGGGGTTTGTAATGAGGGGGTGGGGCAGAGTGCCCATAGGGGGCTGCTGTAGGGGTAGGGGGTGGGTACAGGGGGAACAGTGTGTTTGTTTTGGTTTAAATTGTTCAGTTGCATGGGGGATGTTGTGGTTGGAGTCCTTCTGCAGGTGTTTCTGGAGGGTGTATTTGCCCTTCCACCTGGGTCTGAGTTCTGCTCATCTTCATCATTGCCTCTCGTTCCTCCTATTGTTTTTGTACCCTCTCTTTCAGTATCATACTTTCTTCTTGTGTTCTGTCACGATCGAGGTACACTCTCTGCTACCCTGGTTTGTCCCTCAGTCGTGCTTTCTCCTGCAAGATTCTGGTTCGAGCTGATTCTGCCTTGAAAATTACTTTGGCCGTTTCCTTCCACTCGCAAACCACCCAATTCTCCAAAAATTTGTCACCTGGGTCATGTCGCCCTCACCTACTGCTTTCATGATACCTTCAATCACTGTTTTCTCCTCCTGTTTTCTTTCATCTTAGGTTCCCCTTCTACTTCTTGGAGCCCGTAGACAACAACTGACCTCTCCCTTTCATTATCCCACTGTGTCTTCCTTTGCATCCTCTGAGGTCTTGTAGTTCCTTCCATTGAAACGTTCCTGCCTTCAATCCCTGCTCTTTGTAGATGAATGGTTCAGAGAACCGACATGTTGATAAATTAGACACATGTGCAACTCTTGGGTATCTTTATTGAGGAAACGTTTCGCCACACAGTGGCTTCATCAGTCCATACAAAGGAGAATCTTGAACAGGAGAAGAATGAGGTAATCAGTCCCTCAACCTTGAGTCGATGTGGTCAGTCCATCAATCTTGAATAGAATACCTATTCTATTCAAGATTGATGGACTGACCACATCGACTCAAGGTTGAGGGACTGATTACCTCATTCTCCTCCTGTTCTTCAAGATTCTCCTTTGTATGGACTGATGACGCCACTGTGTGGCGAAACGTTTCCTCAATAAAGATACCCAAGAGTTGCACATGTGTCTAATTTATCAATCCCTGCTCTTGCCGAAGCCCCTATGCTCAGTGTCTCTCCTGCTCAGCTGTTCCGTGCCACTGCAGTTGTCTGTTAGTCTCTGCATATGGCATAGCTCCTTCATTGTCTTCAGACCTCTTAGTGTGATCTTCAACTTTTCCTGGGCCCCACATGGGTCTGATAGGGCCTTCGCATATGGCATAGCTCCTTTTCTCCCTATGTTCCCCTTCTCTGTGACTGATATAGAAGTTCCTAATGTCATGTCTGTACTGTCATTTGTCTTTTTAATCTGTGTACTCGCCTAGTTGTATGTGTACTATCATTTGTCTCTTTAATCTGTGTACTCACCTAGGTGTGTGTGTGTGTGTGTGTGTGTGTGTGTGTGTGTGTGTGTGTGTGTGTGTGAGAGACAGCATGTGTATGAGTACTCACTTATTTGTACTCGCCTAATTGTGATTGCAAGGGTCGATCAACAGCTACTCCAGCCTCATTGCTGGTCCCTACTAGTAAACACTCTCTGTCCTCCATGAGCTTTATCGTATTTCTTCTTACAGCTATATATTGCTACTGCCTTCACTGCGTAAGTCTCCATGTTATTCCACTTCCTGACAAATCTATGAAGGAATACTTTCTATCCTCCCTGTGACTCGTCCAAGTTTTCATCTTGCAGTTGTGACCCCACGTTGCTGTGTCCCATCTCTGAAACATATCCTTATCCATCTTGCCAATTCAACTTTTTATTTTAGCTGTTATCATGTCTCCAATCCCTCGTGTCCTCCAGTGTCGTCAGGTTGATTTCCCTTAACCTTTCCTCATATAACATACTGCTTAGCTCTGGGGCTAGTCTTGTTGCTAATCATTTCACTATCTTTAATTTCTTGACGTGCATGACCAGGTGTGGCTTCCATACTGGTGCAGCATACTCCAATATAAGCCTGACGTGCACGGTAAAGAGATTCTTGAATGAATCCATACTCATTGGTCGGTATGATGCTCACCTCCAAGATCCATTTCCTTGAGTGAGGCTTGAAGCCTTTTCCCTCCTAGCCTGTACTCCGTCTGCGTTCTTCTTTTACCTTTCCCAATCTTCATGACTTTGCACTCGGTAGAGCTAAATTCCAGCAGCCAGTTGCTAGACCAGGCTTGTAGACTATCCAAATCCCTTTGTAGTCCTACATGATCCTCTTCTGTTTGAATTCTCTGTCTTAGCATCATATTATCTGCAAACAGGGACACATCTGAATCTATCCGTTCTGTTATGCCATTCACTTATATCGGAAATAGCACGGGCCCTAGGAATGAGCCTTGAGGAACCCCACTCGTCAAAGGCGCCAACACTGTAACCTCGTCACACACCATCACTAGTTGTTTTCTTCCTGTCAGGTATTCTTTGATTTATTGCAGTGCCTTTCCTGATATTCCTTCCTACTCCTCTAGCTTTTGCACTAATCTCTTATGTAGAACTATGTTGAAAGCCCTTTTACATAAGAAAATGAAGTCTGCCCACCCCCCTCTATCCTGCCTTACTTCTGTTACCTTGTCCTAAAACTTCAGTAGCTTTGTAATGCGGGATTTTTCCATCCCCGAGACTATGCTCGTCATTGTGTACATTCTTTTTTCTTTTCTAGGTGCACTACTACTATTCTCCTGATAATCTTCTCCATGTCTTTGCATATTATACATGTCAGTGACGCTGGTCTGTAGTTTAATGCTTCCTGTCTCCTTTCCTAAAGATTGGGACTACATTTGCTGTCACCCTCACCTAAGGTAGTTGTTCAGCTTCGACTGATGTGTTGAAGATTGTTGTTAATGGCAAACACAGTGTTTCTGCTCCCTCTTTCAGGACCCACAGAGATGTTACCCTTCCCCACTGCCTTTGATGTATCTAGCTCACGTAGTAACCTCACCTCCTCCTCGGTTCTATATAGTGTGTCCTGCACTTGTTGGTGTACCCTACCATCCAGGTTCGTTGAAGGCCTTTCTGTCTCCACCGAGAATGTTTCGTTAAATCTCGTGTTGAGCTCTTCATATACTTCATGGTCGTTTCGTATGATCCCCCCTCCTTCCATCCTCACCCTGATTACCTGGTTCTTGACTCTTGTTTCCTTCCTGATATGGCTATACAACAGCTATAGGTCGGATTAGGCTTCCGATGCTACGACATTCTAGTATTCCCTCTGTACGTTCCTCCTTATCCATGCATACTTGTTTCTGGCTCTGCTGCTAATCTTCGTATTATCCTGGATCCTTTGTCTTATATATATATATATATATATATATATATATATATATAATGTCGTGCCAAATATGTAAAACTGGTCAATTAGCAAGAACTCATTTAAAATTAAGTCCTTTCTAAAATTTTCTCTTATACGCTTAAAGATATATTTTTTTCATTAAGGTTAATGTAAAAAAATTTAATTTTTCACCAAAAGAATCTTAGAAAACTTACCTAACCTTATTATAACAAGCGCAATTTATTTTAGCCTAACCCAACTAAATATATTTTAGATTTGTTTACAATAATTTAATACTAAACAAACACAGTGAAATATATATTTTTAGTTAGGTTCAGAATGATTTTGGCGAAATTATTGCATACATAAATTTTCGCTTGTCTTATATGGCAAGATGAGCGCTGCTATTTAATCCAAGATCGCAAGTTCTGCCTATTCGGCACGACATTATATATATATATATATATATATATATATATATATATATATATATATATATATATATATATAATATATATATATAATATATATAGGTTGGTAGACAGCAACCACCCAGGGAAGTACTACCGTCCTGCCAGATGACTGTGAAACAGAAACCTGTAACTGTTTTGCATGATGGTAGGATTGCTGGTTTCTTTTTCTGTCTCATAAACACGCTAGATAACAGGGATATCGTGCTACTCCTACTTTCACTTTGGTCACACTTCACAGACACGCACATGCATATATATATATACATACATCTAGGTTTTTCTCCTTTTTCTAAATAGCCCTTGTTCCTCTTTATTTCTTCTATTGTCCATGGGGAAGTGGAAAAGAATCTTTCCTCCGTAAGCCATGCGTGTCGTATGAGGCGACTAAAATGCCGGGAGCAATGGGCTAGTAACCCCTTCTCCTGTAGACATTTACTAAAAAAGAGAAGAAGAAAAACTTTATAAAACTGGGATGCTTAAATGTGCATGGATGTAGTGCGGATGACAAGAAACAGATGATTGCTGATGTTATGAATGAAAAGAAGTTGGATGTCCTAGCCCTAAGCGAAACAAAGCTGAAGGGGGTAGGGGAGTTTCGGTGGGGGAAATATATGGAATTAAATCTGGAGTATCTGAGAGAGTTAGAGCAAAGGAAGGGGTAGCAGTAATGTTGAATGATCAGTTATGGAAGGAGAAAAGAGAATATGAATGTGTAAATTCAAGAATTATGTGGATTAAAGTAAAGGTTGGATGCGAGAAGTGGGTCATAATAAGCGTGTATGCACTTGGAGAAGAGAGGAATGCAGAGGAGAGAGAGAGATTTTGGGAGATGTTAAGTGAGTGTATAGGAGCCTTTGAACCAAGTGAGAGAGTAATTGTGGTAGGGGACCTGAATGCTAAAGTAGGAGAAACTTTTAGAGAGGGTGTGGTAGGTAAGTTTGGGGTGCCAGGTGTAAATGATAATGGGAGCCCTTTGATTGAACTTTGTATAGAAAGGGGTTTAGTTATAGGTAATACATATTTTAAGAAAAAGAGGATAAATAAGTATACAAGATATGATGTAGGGCGAAATGACAGTAGTTTGTTGGATTATGTATTGGTAGATAAAAGACTGTTGAGTAGACTTCAGGATGTACATGTTTATAGAGGGGCCACAGATATATCAGATCACTTTCTAGTTGTAGCTACACTGAGAGTAAAAGGTAGATGGGATACAAGGAGAATAGAAGCATCAGGGAAGAGAGAGGTGAAGATTTATAAACTAAAAGAGGAGGCAGTTAGGGTAAGATATAAACAGCTATTGGAGGATAGATGGGCTAATGAGAGCATAGGCAATGGGGTCGAAGAGGTATGGGGTAGGTTTAAAAATGTAGTGTTAGAGTGTTCAGCAGAAGTTTGTGGTTACAGGAAAGTGGGTGCGGGAGGGAAGAGGAGCGATTGGTGGAATGATGATGTGAAGAGAGTAGTAAGGGAGAAAAAGTTAGCATATGTGAAGTTTTTACAAAGTAGAAGTGATGCAAGGAGGGAAGAGTATATGGAGAAAAAGAGAGAGGTTAAGAGAGTGGTGAAGCAATGTAAAAAGAGAGCAAATGAGAGAGTGGATGAGATGTTATCAACAAATTTTGTTGAAAATAAGAAAAAGTTTTGGAGTGAGATTAACAAGTTAAGAAAGCCTAGAGAACAAATGGATTTGTCAGTTAAAAATAGGAGAGGAGAGTTATTAAATGGAGAGTTAGAGGTATTGGGAAGATGGAGGGAATATTTTGAGGAATTGTTAAATGTTGATGAAGATAGGGAAGCTGTGATTTCGTGTATAGGGCAAGGAGGAACAACATCTTGTAGGAGTGAGGAAGAGCCAGTTGTGAGTGTGGGGGAAATTCGTGAGGCAGTAGGTAAAATGAAAGGGGGTAAGGCAGCCGGGATTGATGGGATAAAGATAGAAATGTTAAAAGCAGGTGGGGATATAGTTTTGGAGTGGTTGGTGCAATTATTTAATAAATGTATGGAAGAGGGTAAGGTACCTAGGGATTGGCAGAGAGCATGCATAGTTCCTTTGTATAAAGGCAAAGGGGATAAAAGAGAGTGCAAAAATTATAGGGGGGTAAGTCTGTTGAGTATACCTCGCAAAGTGTATGGTAGAGTTATTATTGAAAGAATTAAGAGTAAGACGGAGAATAGGATAGCAGATGAACAAGGAGGCTTTAGGAAAGGTTGGGGGTGTGTGGACCAGGTGTTTACAGTGAAACATATAAGTGAACAGTATTTAGATAAGGCTAAAGAGGTCTTTGTGGCATTTATGGATTTGGAAAAGGCGTGTGACAGGGTGGATAGGGGGGCAATGTGGCAGATGTTGCAGGTGTATGGTGTAGGAGGTAGGTTACTGAAAGCAGTGAAGAGTTTTTACGAGGATAGTGAGGCTCAAGTTAGAGTATGTAGGAAAGAGGGAAATTATTTCCCAGTAAAAGTAGGCCTTAGACAAGGATGTGTGATGTCACCGTGGTTGTTTAATATATTTATAGATGGGGTTGTAAGAGAAGTAAATGAGAGGGTCTTGGCAAGAGGCGTGGAGTTAAAAGATAAAGAATCACACATAAAGTGGGAGTTGTCACAGTTGCTCTTTGCTGATGACACTGTGCTCTTGGGAGATTCTGAAGAGAAGTTGCAGAGATTTGTGATTGAATTTGGTAGGGTGTGCAAAAGAAGAAAATTGAAAGTGAATACAGGAAAGAGTAAGGTTATGAGGATAAAAAGATTAGGTGATGAAAGATTCGATATCAGATTGGAGGGAGAGAGTATGGAGGAGGTGAATGTATTCAGATATTTGGGAGTGGACGTGTCAGCGGATGGGTCTATGAAAGATGAGGTGAATCATAGAATTGATGAGGGAAAAAGAGTGAGTGGTGCACTTAGGAGTCTGTGGAGACAAAGAACTTTGTCCTTGGAGGCAAAGAGGGGAATGTATGAGAGTATAGTTTTACCAACGCTCTTATATGGGTGTGAAGCGTGGGTGATGAATGTTGCAGCGAGGAGAAGGCTGGAGGCAGTGGAGATGTCATGTCTGAGGGCAATGTGTGGTGTGAATATAATGCAGAGAATTCGTAGTTTGGAAGTTAGGAGGAGGTGCGGGATTACCAAAACTGTTGTCCAGAGGGCTGAGGAAGGGTTGTTGAGGTGGTTCGGACATGTAGAGAGAATGGAGCGAAACAGAATGACTTCAAGAGTGTATCAGTCTGTAGTGGAAGGAAGGCGGGGTAGGGGTCGGCCTAGGAAGGGTTGGAGGGAGGGGGTAAAGGAGGTTTTGTGTGCGAGGGGCTTGGACTTCCAGCAGGCATGCGTGAGCGTGTTTGATAGGAGTGAATGGAGACAAATGGTTTTTAATACTTGACGTGCTGTTGGAGTGTGAGCAAAGTAACATTTATGAAGGGATTCAGGGAAACCGGCAGGCCGGACTTGAGTCCTGGAGATGGGAAGTACAGTGCCTGCACTCTGAAGGAGGGGTGTTAATGTTGCAGTTTAAAAACTGTAGTGTAAAGCACCCTTCTGGCAAGACAGTGATGGAGTGAATGATGGTGAAAGTTTTTCTTTTTCGGGCCACCCTGCCTTGGTGGGAATCGGCCAGTGTGATAAGTAAATAAATAAATAAATAAATATATATATATATATATATATATATATACATATATATACATATACTTATATATACATATATATACTTATATATACATATATATACATATATATACATATATATACATATACTTATATATACATATATATACATATACATATATATATATACATATATATATATATATATACACATATACATGATGGGGTCCACCTCTGGTGTAAATTGTGGGACCCATAGCCTAGGAGAAGTGGATAAAAAGGCTTCAAGGAAAAATATTTGGATTTCTTCCTGAAGCCGTTTGAATATTCCACTTCCCCTACCACCCCATCTTTTCATATTTATTTTTTTTTCACTAATAGGAATATTTTATTACATAATATGGTACAGAAGATTTAAGAGATACATTATTGATATAAAGGTGGCATATACGGTACATGTTGTTACGTGTGTATCACCGATTATAAGGTGAAAATCTCATCCTGCTCCTCAGAGCTGGGGCGTGTGCCCAAAATACAGCAGGCATTACCCCTTTGAACAGCCGCACTGAGCCGCTGGAACAGAAAACTAGCTGCCCTGGGATCCCTAGTTACCCTGATGAGTCTTTTTCCCAGCTCCTTAAGGAATTTAGATGCACTCTTTCCCCATGAGCCAAGGGTCTCTGAGCCTATGGGAACAAACATATAATGATGGGCAAGTTCTCCATATTTTCTAGACTTTTGGGACTCCCTGAAGCTGGCAGCTGCCCCTCCTTCCTCCCTGGTGTATTGGAGATAGGTATCAGCCAAGGTAGATGCACATGTATAGTCCCACACCACCTGCTTCCCATCTGTCCAGGCTTGAAGGGTGATACCATCTGGACGCTTCTGGCTGCCATCAGATCTGCATAGTTGCGGTGGCTCCCTTACTGCTGGGCATCCAGCTGTTGTGAGGCTCCTCTTGATAATGTTATTAACCTCCTCATGTCTTGCAATCTTTCCCTCGGATTTACGGCACACAAGACCATGGTACCCGAATCGGTCTGCTTTACTGCCACAAATACACCTGTGTTCGGCGAGAATAGGGGCGGCAAGTCGAAGGGCAACACCGATGCGGATGGTCTGTGGGTCGAGACGTGTGCCAAGGCTGGAGTTGGGAACAGCCAACAGAAAGTCCCCAGCATGAGGGGCTCTCACTGCCAGGAGGCGGGCTCTATCCTTCCCTGACACACTCTGAAGCATTGTTGAGGCAAAATTTTCCACTATTGGACCATCCCAGTGCGATTGTTTGTAGTTGTTGGGGGGAACAGGTCTGGCTCCAGAGCCCGTTAGATTATCCCAGATCATTGCTCCGTCAATGAATTTTTGGTCCTGGACTCCTATCTTGTCCCTAAGATGTTCAGGGAGAATCGCTGCTACAAGCTCTCTGGATGCAATACACGAGGACAGAAAAGCAGGTAACGCAATCTGTGATGACTTGCGGACACCAATGCCTCCTAGTCTGACTGGAAGTGTAGCTTGGTTCCACTGCCCGTCTTCTAGAGTAAGGTTAAGTACTTTCGTAAAAATCTGCCTCAGAATACTGTCATATTCGTTTTAGTATAGGGTTATCATATGAAGGTGCACATCTTAGGAAATATGTCAACCTGGGCAGACTCAAGCACTTTGTGAGAAGGTACAAGGCATCGTGGGTGTCCAGATTGCCTATTCGTTGTTCCATTCTCCTTAACTCTTCCAATTTCTTCCTGAGAATTGTGTCAATGGCATTGCTTCCCAGAGGTGCTCCTAGCAAGACACTATTTGTGGGGGCAATGACTGCTGCTCCTGGTAGTTTTGATCTCACTGTATTTATCACTTGTTGACTGACTGAGATGATTTCACATTTGGATGGATTCAGGATGAGACCCATTTCCTGTCCCCGTGTCACTACCTGTGTAAGGTCATGTAGGAGGGACTCTTTTGTACCTGCTAGTGTGCCATCATCTAGGAACCAGATGTTTAGCTCGCTGGTCAGTCTGACTGTGATTTCCCTAACTGCTATACAGAAGAGAAATGGTGCAAGAGGATCTCCTTGTTGGACACCCTCCGATGATGTAATTTCATGCTCTCCAAAGAGAAGCATTGATTCCTTGCTATACCCGGCTGAAACAAAAGGGAAGAGACCAGGGAAATGTTCTTGTACTGCTGCTAATACCACGTCTCTTTTCAGGAGATTGAACGCATTCTTGAAATCTAATTTTACCACTGCATTGTCCTCAGGCAGGTTGTTGATATACGCCCTTGTTGCATGAACCGCTGCTTCACTTCCTTGAGAGACCCCAAAGCCAAGCTGGTTTGGTTGAAGCATCATGGCTGCCTGTGCACGAATACTTCGGACAGCAGCTTTGGATACGAGGCGGCGTAACGTGTTGCCTACTGCAATTGGCCGAATTCCTCCATATATATATATATATATATATATATACATATATATATATATATATATATATATATATATATATATATATATATATATATATATATATATATATATATATATATATATGTGTGTGTGTGTGTGAAGCAAGGGCTCATTCTGGTTTTCTCATTGTTTCTTTTGCTCTTGAGTACGAACCTCTCCTCTTCCTCCTTGCATTATGTGGCCACGTATTTCATCACTCAATTTACTGTTTTTCCCACCAGTTTTCTTTCCCACTGAACCTCATGGAGGAATTTCCTCTTGGATGTGCAGTCCCCCATTTCGTAGTTTGGTTTTTTCCATCCTACGTGTGCTGCTTCCTTTTCCACCTTTCACTCTCCGGTGTATTGGAAGCTCAGTACCACATGATCACTAGCTCTGAGGGGCCTTTGATGTCCACAATGTCTGAACTACTCGAGGTGAATATGAGGTCCAGCCTTGCATCGTCTTCTTCCTCTCCTCACTCTCTGGTATTCTCCCTAACATGTTGACGTGTAAGGTTTTCCAGTACTGCCTCCCCATGTGGCTCCACGTTTTCCCAGTCAATCTTTGTGATTGAAATCACCCACAATTAGTAATTTTGCCCTGCCCATGTGGGCTTTAATGGCCATCTCAGCTAGTGTGTCCACCATTGCTCTCATCGTACTCATGTTTTGACCTCCTGCTATTCAATGGCAGGTTGTGCATCACTGCAATGGCCACCTTGGGACCCCCTGTCTGAAGTGTTCCTATTATGTAGTCCCTTGCGTCCCTTCTGTCCCCTCCTTCCAACTCCTCAAAACTCCACTGTTTTTTGATGAGCAGTGCAATTCATTCTTCCCCTCTATTCCCTTTATCTTTCCTTCTTTCCTCAGGATGTGATAACAAGATAGAAGGATCTTGTTCGTTAGTATTCCTGTGAGCTTGGTTTCCGTGAGTGCTATGATGTCTGGGGATGCCTCTCTGATTCGTTCGTGCCACTCCTCACACATACCTGTTATTTCATCAGCGTTTGTGTATCACACCTTCAGTTTCTTTTCCAAAATAATTTGCTGTGGGGCTTGTGAAGGCTGGGAAAGTGAAAGACCTGGCAGGGTACTATGAGAGAGACTCCTGTGTACGTGGGGTTTGTGTTAGCGGTCCAGGCACACAAGCTTTTATTTTATTGTTTCCATTAGCCGTGGTTACTGCTGCAAGATATTCTTACGCACCGTTTCTGTCTTGAAAATCAATGTGAATGGCTGATTTTTCCCCTCGAGTATCTGCCTAATATCTGAAAAATTGTCAGCTCCATCATGTCCTCCTGTGCGTGTGTGTACTCACCTAGTTGAGGTTGCAGGGGTCTAGTCCAAGCTCCTGGCCCCGAGTCCAAGCTCCTGGCCCGTGTGTGTGTGTGTGTGTGTGTGTGTGTGTGTGTGTGTGTGTGTGTGTGTGTGTGTGTGTGTGTGTGTGTGTGTGTGTGCGTGTGTGTGTGTTTGTGTATGAGTGTATGTGGGTATTTGTTAGAAAGTGTGTGTGCGTGCGTGTGTCCGTGCGCGCGCACGTGTGTGTGTGTGTGTGTGTGTGTGTGTGTGTGTGCGTGTGTGTGTGTGTGTACATAAGAGTGCACGTGAGTGCCCATGAATTAATCTTTCACGGTGGCCCGTACTCCGGTAGGCAATGCTCTCGCTTCACACGATGAGGGTCCGTGGTTCGATATCCGGCAAGGGTGAAAACATTGGAGGTGTTTCCTTACACCTGTTGTTCAAGTTCGCCCATCAGTAAAATGGGAACCTGGGTGTTAGTAGACTGGTGTGGGTCGCATCCTGGATCAAAATTGGCCTCATTTGCCATAAATGTTTGGCATAATTATGGGCTTTCACTATATTAGTATGTCATTGATGTCATGTATATACCTTGTACTTGCAGAAATAAATATTTAATTATAATAATAGTAGTAATAATAATTATTATTATTATTATTATTATTGAAATTATTATATATATTTGGCGTCGCTCTCACATGTGATTGTTATTTATTCTTCGAGGTGCACACCAACACTGATCATCACTTGTTAGTTATGCTACGAGGTGCACACCAACACTGATCATCACTTGTTAGTTATGCTACGAGGTGCACAGCAACACTGATCATCACTTGTTAGTTATGCTACGAGGTGCACAGCAACACTGATAATCACTTGTTAGTTATGCTACGAGGTGCACACCAACACTGATCATCACTTGTTAGTTATGCTACGAGGTGCACACTAACACTGATCATCGCTTGTTAGTTATGCTACGAGGTGCACACCAACACTGATCATCACTTGTTAGTTATGCTACGAGGTGCACACCAACACTGATCATCACTTGTTAGTTATGCTACGAGGTGCACAGCAACACTGATCATCACTTGTTAGTTATGCTACGAGGTGCACACCAACACTGATCATCACTTGTTAGTTATGCTACGAGGTGCACACCATCACTTGTTAGTTATGCTACGAGGTGCACACCAACACTGATCATCACTTGTTAGTTATGCTACGAGGTGCACACCAACACTGATCATCACTTGTTAGTTATGCTACGAGGTGCACACCAACACTGATCATCACTTGTTAGTTATGCTACGAGGTGCACACCAACACTGATCATCACTTGTTAGTTATGCTACGAGGTGCACACCAACACTGATCATCACTTGTTAGTTATGCTACGAGGTGCACACCAACACTGATTATCACTTGTTAGTTATGCTACGAGGTGCACACCAACACTGATCATCACTTGTTAGTTATGCTACGAGGTGCACACCAACACTGATCATCACTTGTTAGTTATGCTACGAGGTGCACACCAACACTGATCATCACTTGTTAGTTATGCTACGAGGTGCACACCAACACTGATCATCACTTGTTAGTTATGCTACGAGGTGCACACCAACACTGATTATCACTTGTTAGTTATGCTACGAGGTGCACACCAACACTGATCATCACTTGTTAGTTATGCTACGAGGTGCACACCAACACTGATCATCACTTGTTAGTTATGCTACGAGGTGCACACCAACACTGATCATCACTTGTTAGTTATGCTACGAGGTGCACACCAACACTGATCATCACTTGTTAGTTATGCTACGAGGTGCACACCAACACTGATCATCGCTTGTTATTTATGCTACGAGGTGCACACCAACACTGATCATCACTTGTTAGTTATGCTACGAGGTGCACACCAACACTGATCATCACTTGTTAGTTATGCTACGAGGTGCACAGCAACACTGATCATCACTTGTTAGTTATGCTACGAGGTGCACACCAACACTGATCATCACTTGTTAGTTATGCTACGAGGTGCACACCAACACTGATCATCACTTGTTAGTTATGCTACGAGGTGCACACCAACACTGATCATCACTTGTTAGTTATGCTACGAGGTGCACACCAACACTGATCATCACTTGTTAGTTATGCTACGAGGTGCACACCAACACTGATCATCACTTGTTAGTTATGCTACGAGGTGCACACCAACACTGATCATCACTTGTTAGTTATGCTACGAGGTGCACACCAACACTGATCATCACTTGTTAGTTATGCTACGAGGTGCACACCAACACTGATCATCACTTGTTAGTTATGCTACGAGGTGCACACCAACACTGATCATCACTTGTTAGTTATGCTACGAGGTGCACACCAACACTGATCATCACTTGTTAGTTATGCTACGAGGTGCACACCAACACTGATCATCACTTGTTAGTTATGCTACGAGGTGCACACCAACACTGATCATCACTTGTTAGTTATGCTACGAGGTGCACACCAACACTGATCATCACTTGTTAGTTATGCTACGAGGTGCACACCAACACTGATCATCGCTTGTTAGTTATGCTACGAGGTGCACACCAACACTGATCATCACTTGTTAGTTATGCTACGAGGTGCACACCAACACTGATCATCACTTGTTAGTTATGCTACGAGGTGCACACCAACACTGATCATCACTTGTTAGTTATGCTACGAGGTACTCACCAATACTGATCATCACTTGTTAGTTATGCTACGAGGTGCACACCAACACTGATCATCACTTGTTAGTTATGCTACGAGGTGCACACCAACACTGATCATCACTTGTTAGTTATGCTACGAGGTGCACACCAACACTGATCATCACTTGTTAGTTATGCTACGAGGTGCACACCAACACTGATCATCACTTGTTAGTTATGCTACGAGGTACTCACCAATACTGATCATCACTTGTTAGTTATGCTACGAGGTGCACACCAACACTGATCATCACTTGTTAGTTATGCTACGAGGTGCACACCAACACTGATCATCGCTTGTTAGTTATGCTACGAGGTGCACACCAACACTGACCATCGCTTGTTAGTTATGCTACGAGGTACTCACCAACACTGATCATCACTTGTTAGTTATGCTACGAGGTGCACACCAACACTGATCATCACTTGTTAGTTATGCTACGAGGTGCACACCAACACTGATCATCGCTTGTTAGTTATGCTACGAGGTGCACACCAACACTGATCATCACTTGTTAGTTATGCTACGAGGTGCACCCCAACACTGATCATCACTAATTAGTTATCCATCGAGGTGCACACCAACACTGATCATCACTAATTAGTTATCCATCGAGGTGCACACCAACACTGATCATCACTAATTAGTTATACTTTGAGGTGCACACCAACACTGATCATCACTAATTAGTTATTGAGGTGCACACCAACACTGATCACCACTAATTAGTTATGCTTCGAGTTGCACACCAACACTGATCATCACTAGCTACGAGGTGCACACCAACAAGGATCATCACTAGCTACGAGGTGCACACCAACAAGGATCATCACTAGCTACGAGGTGCACACCAACAATGATCATCACTAGCTACGAGGTGCACACCAACAATGATCATCACTAGCTACGAGGTGCACACCAACAATGATCATCACTAGCTACGAGGTGCACACCAACAATGATCATCACTAGCTACGAGGTGCACACCAACAATGATCATCACTAGCTACGAGGTGCACACCAACAATGATCACTAGCTACGAGGTGCACACCAACAATGATCACTAGCTACGAGGTGCACACCAACAAGGATCATCACTAGCTACGAGGTGCACACCACCAACGATCATCACTAGCTACGAGGTGCATACCAACAATGATCATCACTAGCTACGAGGTGCACACCAAAAATGATCATCACTAGCTACAAGGTGCACACCAACAATGATCATCACTAGGTACGAGGTGCACACCAACAATGATCATCACTAGCTACGAGGTGCACACCAACAATGATCACTAGCTACGAGGTGCACACCAACTAGCCACGAGGTGCACACCAACAAGGATCATCACTAGCCACGAGGTGCACACCAACAATGATCATGACTAGCTACGAGGTGCACACCAACAATGATCATCACAAGCTACGAGGTGCACACCAACAATGATCATCACTAGCTACGAGGTGCACACCAACAATGATCACTAGCTACGAGGTGCACACCAACAATGATCACTAGCTACGAGGTGCACACCAACAATGATCATCACTAGCTACGAGGTGCACACCAACAATGATCATCACTAGCTACGAGGTGCACACCAACCATGATCATCACTAGCTACGAGGTGCACACCAACAACGATCATCACTAGCTACGAGGTGCACACCAACAATGATCATCACTAGCTACGAGGTGCCACCAACAATGATCATCACTAGCTACGAGGTGCACACCATCAACGATCATCACTAGCTACGAGGTGCCCACCAACAATGATCATCACTAGCTACGAGGTGCACACCAACAATAATCATCACTACCTACGAGGTGCACACCAACCATGATCATCACTAGCTACGAGGTGCACACCAGCAATGATCATCACTAGCTACGAGGTGCACACCAACAATGATGATCACTAGCTACGAGGTGCACACCAACAATGATCATCACTAGCTACGAGGTGCACACCAACAAGGATCATCACTAGCTACGAGGTGCACACCAACAATGATCATCACTAGCTACGAGGTGCACACCAGCAATGATCATCACTAGCTACGAGGTGCACACCAACAATGATCATCACTAGCTACGAGGTGCACACCAACAATGATCATCACTAGCTACGAGGTGCACACCAACAAGGATCATCACTAGCTACGAGGTGCACACCAACAATGATCATCACTAGCTACGAGGTGCACACGAACAACGATCATCGCTAGCTACGAGGTGCACACCAACCATGATCATCACTAGCTACGAGGTGCACACCAACAATGATCATCACTAGCTACGAGGTGCACACCAACAATGATCATCACTAGCTACGAGGTGCACATCAACAATGATCATCACTAGCTACGAGGTGCACACCATCAACGATCATCACTAGCTACGAGGTGCCCACCAACAATGATCATCACTAGCTACGAGGTGCACACCAACAATGATCATCACTAGCTACTATCATGTGAGGTTCGAACACGTGGATAGGGTAAAAATACTCACGTAGGCTGGTAGTACGTATATTGTAACTGAAAGTATGTGGAAGGCGCCACAGCCGAACCTGCCTCCTTGCTCTCACTCGTAAGGCTAACTAACCCCAGTACCCATATGTGAGGGGGGTGTTTGAATACTGCTGTGGTCAGCAACAATATGAATACAGACAGTGATTCACGCAGAGACGGTTGGTAGTGTGTCATCTACTGGTACACTGGTTACTGGTAACTGGTTACTAGGAACTGGTACTACTCTACTGGTACACTGGTTACTGGTAACTGGTTACTAGGAGCTGCTACTACTACTGAGACTACGAGGTGCACACAAACCATGATCATCACTAGCTACGAGGTGCACACCAACAATGATCATCACTAGCTACGAGGTGCACACCAACAATGATCACCACTAGCTACGAGGTGCACACCAACAATGATCATCACTAGCTACGAGGTGCACACCAACAATGATCATCACTAGCTACGAGGTGCACACCAACAATGATCATCAATAGCTACGAGGTGCACACCAACAACGATCATCACTAGCTACAAGGTGCACACCAACAATGATCATCACTAGCTACGAGGTGCACACCTGCAATGATCATCACTAGCTACGAGGTGCACACCAACAATGATCATCACTAGCTACGAGGTGCACACCAACAATGATCATCACTAGCTACGAGGTGCACACCAACAACGATCATCACAAGCTACGAGGTGCACTCCAACAATGATTATCACAAGCTACGAGGTGCACACCAACAATGATCATCACTAGCTACGAGGTGCACACCAACAATGATCATCACTAGCTACGAGGTGCACACCAACAATGATCATCACTAGCTACGAGGTGCACACCAACAATGATCATCACTAGCTACGAGGTGCACACTAACAATGATCATCACTAGCTACGAGGTGCACACCAACAACGATCATCACTAGCTACGAGGTGCACACCAACAATGATCATCACTAGCTACGAGGTGCACACCAACAATGATCATCACTAGCTACGAGGTGCATACCAACAATGATCATCACTAGCTACGAGGTGCACACCAACAATGATCACTAGCTACGAGGTGCACCAGAAGTCTTGTATGGAAGGGAGGACGTCCTGGCAAGTTGATGTTCAAGATGTGGTGTCCCGTAGGTTAATAAGTGATTATATAATGATTATGTTACCAGCTATATAATGATTATGTAACTAGTTACATAATGATCATCATTATTTCACTACTCAAGCCACACTTCTCTGCTGAGGATGATTCAGCTGCTACAATGTGTGAATCTATTCTTTGATGAGAATGATGATAATAATGACAATAATAATAATAGGAAGAAATAGAAGAAGTATGAAGGTAGAAAGAGAAGAATTCGAGGAGGGAGATAATGATGATAAGGATTATGATGTAAATAATAATTTAAGTTGATAATAACAGAACATGATGATGGTGAATTAGAAGAACAGTCTTTAATTTGCTTCTTTTCCTTCTCTTTCTTCTTCTTGTTCCTATTATAATTATTATTGTTATTATTATTATTATTATTATTTATTATTATAAATATTATATTCACAAAACAAACTTACCCAGCAAGAATTATAAATAATTAGTGTGGGTTATAAATCACAAGTGGACACAATACAATCTGAAGTTTCCTGCCTTCAGAAGGTATTTCAGTGACCTGGTTTCGATACTGTAACGGGAGAATACTTTGGGTACGTTAGTCATGATGGCGGGTTTGAGGGGACTTGAGCTAGAGTTCGGCACAGCCTCGCTAGTGTGAGATTCAGCTGTAAAAATCTGAATTTGTGGTCACAGTGGTGGCCCATGCTAACCTACCTATTGTGAATAGAAATATATTCAATAAAATGAATCTTATTATAGCCAGCTGGTCTTGTGGTTAACGCACTGGCCCATCAGTTTTAGGACTCACTTGCCATGGGTTCAAACCCCACCCGTTCCGTGATTTGGGCACGTGTCCTCCCAGGTGTTGGCCCTGATCACATTTCTCCTCACTACCACAACATGCAGCTCAGTGTAATATTGCCTGGGAAACAATTCGGATTAACGGCTGAGTGGGTTTGGAAAACTCTCCAGAGGCAATAATTTGGGCGAGTGGAGTGGGTTGAAGATGGCGGCGAGAGTGGGCGAGCACGTGGTTGTGGAAGTGGTGGGCATGCGTGGGTGGGCGGAGCAGCAGGTGAGTGGCACAAGAGGAGTGTTGTGGGCGGCACCCACGGGTGGAGCCTCAGTATTCTCCTGCCACCCGAGTCGGGTGGATGCTGTGTATTCGTGCGTGCGTTCTCTCCTCCGTTCCCACTGACTGCACTAACCTCTGTGATCGTACATATAAAACTGTATTATACAACCAAACATGCTCTATTAGAGATAATACATTACATCTCTTAACAAGGTTAAAATTCTAAGTTAAAAATGTCAGTTTTATGCAGGATATTATCAGCCAGGAGCCAGAATGATGTGCACACGGGTATGTATATCATCCTTACACTCACTGATAACTCTAACCTGCTTAACTTTCCCTGACTCTCGTGGCTTTAACACAACTCTCTATCAGTCAACTTTCTTCCCATGTCTTGATTTAATGCAACAAGAGATCCTTGACAGCACTTATAGCACTTTATGTGAGGCCATTTGTTAAATGACTATCATTAAACACTTCACAGTAAACAGGTGATGTCACAGTATGCAAAACAACCACTGTGAAAGAAATTCCAAGCGCTTTCGTGACTTCTCACATTATCAATGAACTGTATATAGTTCCTTGATAATGTGAGAAGTCACGAAAGCGCTTGGAATTTCTTTCACAGTGGTTGTTTTGCATATTGTGATGTCACCTGTTTACTGTCATCTTACTGCATCTATCTATCTATATATAAATATAAATATATATATATAATATATATATATATATATATATATATATATATATATATATATATATATATATATATATATATATATATATATATATGTGCGTGTGCGTGTGTGTGAGCGTGTGTGAGGATGACCAAGGTACGCTGAGAACATTAGCACTACTGTACGCTGAATACACGAGTACCTCTGTACGCGACGCGAAGCACATGAACACGACGGTACGCTGAAGACCTGAACACGGCATGTTAGTACATAATGAGACATGCTGGTACGGTGACCAGTACTGAATCCCCGGGGGTGTACCATCACTACGGTACAATGACATAAAAAAAAATAGCGCTTTACAGTGCTAATTTGATTGTGCACAAGCTTAACAGTCCACCGAACGACAGAGCAGGTACAGTGGTACATACCTCTCATGGGACAATATGCCAACAGTACCTAAATTATACCGTAATCATGGAAACGGTACATAAAATTTGGTGGTGCAAAATGTCAACGGTACTTAAAACTGACTGTAGATGACGGTACATAACGGTACATAAGCCTCACGGTACAACATGTCAACCGTTCACAAACCTGACGGTACAGCATGTCAAGGGTACTTAAATCTACTGGGGGCAACATGTCAACGGTACAGAAACTTGATGATACCATTTCAACGGTATACAATTGCAGTACCAATATATAAACTGTACACAAACTTGATGGTACCATGTCAACGGTATACAATAATGGCAGTAACAACATGTCAGCGGTACACAAACTTCATGGTACCATGTCAAAGGTATACAATAATGGCAGTAACAACACGTCAGCGGTATACAAACTTGATGGTGCCATGTCAGCGGTACAAACTTGATGGGACCATGTCAGCGGTACAAACTTGATGGTACCATGTCAACGGTATACAATAATGGCAGTAACATGTCAACGGTACACAAACGTGGCAATATCAACATATGTGTCAAGGGTACACTAACCCGGCAGTACTAACATGTCAACGATTTACATATCTGGCAGGACCAATATGCCAGCGGTACACAATAATGGCGGTACCAACATGTTAACGGCAGTATGTAAGTACGTAAATATCAACGGTACTCTAACCTGGCAGTACCAACAAGTTACCGGTACACTAACCTGGCAGTACCAACAAGTTACCGGCACACTAACCTGGCAGTACCAACAAGTAACCGGTACACTAACCTGGCAGTACCAACACGTCAACGATACTCAAACTCGGTAGCACCAACATGACAGAGGTACGCAAAGATAGCTGTGCCAAAATCTCAGCGGTACACAGTTCTTGCGGTTCCACGGCGATGGTACACAAAAATTTCGTTTGGTAAAAGGCCGCAAGAGCAACTAAAGGGACATTTTATTGTGGCAACGTTTCGATTGACAAAGCTGCTGGAGAGCGAAACGTTGCCTCAATAAAATGTCACATTAGTTGCACTGTCTTTTTATCTAGCATATTGTTGGTAATTCTACCAATATTTATACAAACTTGCGGTACTAACATGTTAACGGTACATAATGGCAGCACCAGCATATTAACGGTACACAAATCCGGCAGTACCAACGTATCTACGATATACAAAAATGGCTGTACCAACATGACAAAGGTACACAGACCTTGCGGTACCATGCTTAACGGCAGGGTATGATACCTCGACTCCAGAAGGCGGACACAACGGTGCAAGGTACCTTTCCCCAAGTACTGTACAATTGCCACTGATTTAGCGCTTGCCCATGACTGTTATAATTCTGTTTCTTGCGTCTGTTGTTTTATACAAAGGATGAATATTGTGGAAGATGTCCACAACTTGTAGACTGGTTGTCATCGCTCAGGATGCCTGGCTCTCAGGTACAGAATTTATTTCTCCTTATGCTAAAGTGTTGATCAGCTGAGCATGTGACTTCAACTATCGACGACTCATGCCAAAACTGTCAAAAGCTTCGTCAGAAATATCAACCACTAGCCAAATCGATGCACCTCTCACTAAAACAGTCTGTCACTCGCCTAAGCTATTTGCCACTCGCCAAAGATATCTACCACTCGCCAATACTATATACCACTCGCCGAAACACACTTCGGGTAGAGCTCTAATACGCGCGCAGAAGCTCACTATCTCACTCCCGCCAGTTCTCTCGCATTTTCCCCTAATTTTCTCTCTCTCACTGCAAAACGTTCTCCAGCTCCTTCAGAGCTTTTCAACTCCTACCAAAATTTTGTGTCCTACACACTCCAAAGCTCTATCCTACGCTCACTAAACCTCTGTTAAAACTCTTCATTTTCATGGAGAAAATCCCTAACACTGCCGCCAACACACACTCGTCTTCTCACCAAAGCACCGCAAATCTCTCCAGATCTTCTATTCAAGCTTCTCTCATCAAAGTTCTCTATCTCTTCTCTCAAAACTCCGTAATAATTTCGCCAAAACTCTTTACCTCTCCATCGAAACTCACTACCAATTTTGCCAAAGCTCTATACATCTACTATTAAAACTTAATGCCAGAGTCGCAAAAGCTCTCTATCCCTCTCGTCAAGATTCACTGCTAATTTTTTCCAAAAAACTCTGTCACTCCCGCTCTTGACCACTCCCGATAAAGCTCTCTACTATTCTTGCTAAAACTACCACTCCAGCCATAACTCTCATTCCAATCATACCTAAAAACCCTCGTTTGAACTCTTAATATTTCTTACCATACCGTAAAACTCTCTCACTCTCAACCATCCCCACTATTCCAAGCAAGCTTTAAAATTCCAGCAATGCTATATCGCCTTAATTTTCCAACTGGTGACTTAGACATGTGCAACTGGTGAATTAGACATGTGCAACTGGTGAATTAGACATGTGCAACTGGTGAATTAGACATGTGCAACTGGTGACTTAGACTTGTGCAACTGGTGAATTAGACACGTGGAACAGGTGACTTAGACACGTGCAACTGGTGAATTAGACATGTGCAACTGGTGATTTAGACACGTGCAACTGGTGACCTAGACACGTGCAACTGGTGAATTAGACATGTGCAACTTCAAGTTATCGTTACATTGAAAGGTCTACAAGGTAAAGATTCCCAGATATTGTACACGTGTCTAATTCATCTTGTTAGTAATGGCGCTTCATTAAGGTGACAGTTATTGTTCACAGAAACATTTAACAGTTTAATACGAGAAAAATGTACTTGATATATTGTGCAGAATATATAAGAGGAAGTTCAACAGCAACAGTAAAATTATTGTTGTTATTTTCACAGTGATAAAGTGAGATAGAACAAGCGTTTATATCTGCAGTAAATTCTACTTTAAATCCTGCGTTTAATGCTGCGCTCAATACTGCGTTAAGTACTACGATAAATGCTATGTTAAAATCTACGTGAAATGATAAGTTCAATGTTATATTAATTCGGTACTTGTTATATTAAATCCCGCTACAAGTCCAATGTTAAAATGCTAAAATATGATAAATTATAATACTGAAGCATCGGTAATTATATTTCGATAATTCTCAAGTGGTTAAATTATTATACTAGTGTGTAAATTACAGTGAAATAAACACTGCAATAATCCACAGAGAAAGTGTCACAGCTCTTATCAAATGTTTTGTGATAAGTGGAGCATTTCAAATTCTGTTAAAGTAACTGAGATAAACAGAAGTCTGTTGGAAAGGCACTGTTAAACAGTGTAACTATGTTAAATAAATTATTATTAACTGCATTAATAACACCATCAGATATTACTTCCTTAAAAGAAGTGATATCACCTTGGAGAGGATACTCACACCTGTGGATAGATATTCTCCCCATCTAAAAATATATCTGTATCAGTGAAGATACTCTCACTTCTAGACAGATATTCTCACTTCTAGACAGATATTCTCACTTCTAGACAGATATTCTCACTTCTAGACAGACATTCTCACTTCTAGACAGATACTCTCACTTCCAGACAGATACTCTCACTTCCAGACAGATACTCTCACTTCCAGACAGATACTCTCACTTCCAGACAGATACTCTCACTTCCAGACAGATACTCCCACTTCCAGACAGATACTTCCACTTCCAGACAGATACTCTCACTTCCAGACAGATACTCTCACTTCCAGACAGATACTCCCACTTCCAGACAGATACTCTCACTTCCAGATACTCCCACTTCCAGACAGATACTCTCACTTCCAGATACTCCCACTTCCAGACAGATACTCTCACTTTCAGATACTCTCACTTCTAGACAGATTCTCTCACCTTCGGAAAGATAGTGTTGATCAGTGTTACCTTAAGATGTAATGAGAAAACTTTATTAAACATTAAAAGAGCAAGAGAGTGACTGACCACCAGTGAGGATCCATTATGTAGAATGCAAAAGACAGTGTCCAGGTCAGAAAATAAATTCAGTGATTCCTCCAAGTTTTTTACTGTAGATCGCAAGACACATTATGAAGGACTTAAAAATATTAAGTTTGTTGCGAAATAAATTATGTAAGTCACTTAATACGTTATGTAGGTCATTTAAGACGTTATGTAGGTCACTTAAAACGTTATGTAGGTCACTTAAGACGTTATGTAGGTTACTTAAGACGTTATGAAGGTCACTTAAGACGTTATGTAGGTTACTTAAGACGTTATGTAGGTCACTTAAGACCTTATGTAGGTCACTTAAGACGTTATGTAGGTTAAGACGTTATGTAGGTCACTTAAAACATTATGTAGGTCACTCAAGACGTTATGTAGGTCACTTAAGACGTTATGTAGGTCACTTAAGACGTTATGTAGGTCACTTAAGACGTTATGTAGGTTACTTAAGACGTTATGTAGGTTACTTAAGACGTTATGTAGGCCAGGAAAAACATTATCTGGGTTACTAAATAGCCTATAGATCACTTAACCGTTATATAAGTCAAAAATTATATTACGTAGTAACCTCTACCTTTGATGAGTTCCGCGACCTTCTGCCAGGCTCGTCTGCGGCTTGCCTGGTCTACCAGGCTGTTGTTACTGGTGGCCCTCTGACTCATCTATTCATCACAGCCTGGTTGGTCTGGCATGTGTTGAAGATACTTGTCCACTTTACACTTGAAGAATTTTCCATTCTCCCAGTAGTGTTTCTGGTGTCTTATGGTAAGAATTTGAATAGTCTGGGCCCACAGGCGTTTATACAATGTTCCCGTTTTGTGCCCACTGCTTCTCTGATATCTCTCATTGCAGTATGTTATGGCAGTGTACATAGTGGAAGAAGGCCCTCGTGTACTTTCCATGTATATATTATCACAGGTTCATATATATCTGCCTTCCTCCCCATTAAGTACATATTTAAGACTTTAGCGCCTTACCAGTGTGTCGTAAACGATCTCTGCATCTGTTCCAGGTCTTATATTTCTCCTGAAGACATTATGTAGGTCAATAAGTACATTATATAATTGACTAAAGACATTATATACGTCACAAATGGTGTTGTTTAGGTAACAGAAGACATTATGTAGGTCACTAAAAATGAATGTAGGTTACGTTATGATCTGTATAGTGTACACAAGACTTTACCATTATACTTACATTCGTTGGTGCCAAACATTCAACATTTTTTTTTTGTTTTAATCACTGAGGGGCTTAAGTTTATTATTCAGTCTTTACCAGACACTGAAGCAAGAATAACATAGTCTTTACAGACGATGCATCAATGACAACATCAATATCAGTAACATCGTTGCACGTGAATGGTAGACAAAACTGACAAGATGAAAATTAGACACATATGCAACATTTGGGTATCTTTATTGTAGACGTTTCGCCATCCAGGGGCTTTATCAGTACAAGGACGTGATTGGAAGACACAAGAACTATATACAAAAGATGAGCTAATCAGTCCCTCAGCCATGAAGTTGGTGTGATGAACACCGTAGTATTGTGAAGATTCTGGATCACAGACAAGAAGGCTGGCACTTATAAAGATACCCAGACGTTGCACATGTGTCTAATTTTCATCATGTCGGTATTGTATACCATACATGTATAACTTATCAGACACTGCAACATCATGGAATCTTGGTTCAGAGGACATCTACACAACCTTCATCATGGCTGCTGTTGATGCTGCTGATGTTGCTGATGCTACTGCTGTTGATGCTGCTGATGCTGCTGATGCTGCTGATGCTGATGCTGCCGCCGCCGCCGCATGCTTTGAGAGTGACCTACTTTCACTGGGAAATCCCGGCTACCAGTGACTACGCCCTCGATTGCTACCCGTCCCTTTCCACCTGATGCCAGTATATAAGCGCCAACTTTTTTGCCTGTGCCCCAGAATCTTCACGACTACGGTGCTCTCCACACCAACTCCAAGGCTGAGGGACTGATTACCTCATCTTTTGTATATAGTTCTACTGTCTTCCAGCCATGTCCTAGAATTTGTACTGATAAAGTCACTGGATGGCCAAACGTCTGCAATAAAGACACCCAGATGTTGCACTTTGTATAATTTTCTACAGAAACATCAACAATAGCAACAACAAAAACACCAACAACAACAATAGCATTTCATTCATCGACAGTGATAAATCTAATATGCATATTATTATTATTATTGTTATTATTATTATTAATAATATTATTATGACTGAAGACT
>NC_091328.1:29041845-29056845 GCF_038502225.1 Cherax quadricarinatus
TCATGATCCCTACTGGTTTAGTGCTTTGCAAAGAGGTAAATATTATCCCAGCAATTAATGTCCTAAGTACAGCAAATTAAGTAATATTTCTAGTTATCAAACAAGTACATAAAGTTAATCATAAAACATTGTTTTCAAGAGTACTTAAAGAGTACGAACGGGAAGTTAGTCAGCCGCTAACGAGCCTGTTAAATATGTCCATCCAAACTGGTGTTGTGTCGGAGATGTTTAAAGTAATGTAATTCCTATATTTAAATCAAGGGATAAATCATTTCCGTGTAATTACTCTCCAATTAGCCTTACGTCTATAGTAGGCAAATGATTAGCATCAATTAAAGCTGATAATATTACAAGCCACCTTAACGAGCGTAATTTGATTAATGACTCTCAGCAATGATTCTCTACAGGCCGTTCTTGCCTAACTAATCTACTGACGTTCTTTAATGAAGAATTTGAGGCAGTAGACTATGATAAAAAAAATGATGTTATTTATTTGGATTTCAGTAAAGCAGTCGATAGAGCACGTCACAAAGGACTGTTGAGAAAAGTGGCAGCCAATGGTCTAGGAGGTAAAGTTGTAACACAGATCGACACATGGAGGACCATTAGGAGGCACAGAGTCTGCTTTAATGAAGTGAATTGTGAATGTGGGATAACGGTCGCTAGTGACGGATAAGTAACCGGAGTCTACAAGTTATTTTACAACGCTATACATCATTGGTAAGGCTTCACTTATGCTGTTCAATTTTGTTCTCCTTACTTAAGAATGAATATACATTCATTGGATAATATACAGAGATGGATGACAGAGTTGATCTATTGCATATAAATTTTCTTATAGAACGATAGAATGTTCCTTCATTCTCTTGAGAAATGGAGATATAACTGAAGTATATAAATGGAAGATGGGCATAAAGAAAGGTGATATAATTAAAGTACTGAGAATATTGTATCAAGTAAGAACTAGATTTAAAATGGACGTAGGCAAGTTCTTGTTTACAAATACGGTTGCCGATGTGTGGAAGAGCATTCCAAGTAGGATAAGAAAGGCCGGATAGCTTCAGAAAGAGATTAGACCGATATATTAATGAGAAGGTCTGGGCTTGATGAGTACCTGAGGTACTGAGGAAAATTCTTGGGTAACTTTGGCAAAAGGTTGAGCGAGTAGGTGGGTGAGAATGTATGATTTTGAGAAAGATTTACCCTCTGTGGGCCAGTAGGTCTGCTGTAGTGTTGCTCTTTATGTTCTTATGTCTAGTGCTTCATGATTCCTTCGGGTTTATTGCTTTCATGGCTCCCCTCGAGGGAGGTTCCTTGACGCTGGTAAGGGGCTCTTGATCTTGGCAATTGGATCTGTGCTCCAGTGCCCTGAATTAGGCATGAATACCTTGTATCCCTCCCTGACAGGCGCTGTATAATCCCTACTGGTTTAGCACTTCCAAGATAATTAGTGCTTCATGAAGCCTATTAGTCTAGTACTTTATGATCTTTATTGGATTAATGCTTCATGATCTCTATCGGTCTAGTGCTTCTTGGTCTCTCCCGGTCTAGTGCTTCATGGTCTCTCCCGGTCTAGTGCTTCATGGTCTCTCCCGGTCTAGTGCTTCATGGTCTCTCCCGGTCTAGTGCTTCATGGTCTCTCCCGGTCTAGTGCTTCTTGGTCTCTCCCGGTCTAGTGCTTCATGGTCTCTCCCGGTCTAGCGCTTCATGGTCTCTCCCGGTCTAGTGCTTCATGGTCTCTCCCGGTCTAGTGCTTCATGGTCTCTCCCGGTCTAGTGATTCATGGTCTCTCCCGGTCTAGTGCTTCATGGTCTCTCCCGGTCTAGTGATTCATGGTCTCTCCCGGTCTAGTGATTCATGGTCTCTCCCGGTCTAGTGCTTCATGGTCTCTCCCGGTCTAGTGCTTCATGGTCTCTCCCGGTCTAGTGATTCATGGTCTCTCCCGGTCTAGTGCTTCATGGTCTCTCCCGGTCTAGTGCTTCATGGTCTCTCCCGGTCTAGTGCTTCATGGTCTCTCCCGGTCTAGTGATTCATGGTCTTTCCCGGTCTAGTGCTTCATGGTCTCTCCCGGTCTAGTGTTCATGGTCTCTCCCGATCTAGTGCTTCATGGTCTCTCCCGGTCTAGTGCTTCATGGTCTCTCCCGGTCTAGTGCTTCATGGTCTCTCCCGGTCTAGTGCTTCATGGTCTCTACTGGTCTAGTGCTTCATGGTCTCTCCCGGTCTAGTGCTTCATGGTCTCTACTGGTCTAGTGCTTCATGGTCTCTACTGGTCTAGTGCTTCATGGTCTCTCCCGGTCTAGTGCTTCATGGTCTCTACTGGTCTAGTGCTTCATGGTCTCTCCCGGTCTAGTGCTTCATGGTCTCTACTGGTCTAGTGCTTCATGGTCTCTACTGGTCTAGTGCTTCATGGTCTCTCCCGGTCTAGTGCTTCATGGTCTCTACTGGTCTAGTGCTTCATGGTCTCTCCCGGTCTAGTGCTTCATGGTCTCTACTGGTCTAGTGCTTCATGGTCTCTCCCGGTCTAGTGCTTCATGGTCTCTACTGGTCTAGTGCTTCATGGTCTCTACTGGTCTAGTGCTTCATGGTCTCTACTGGTCTAGTGCTTCATGGTCTCTCAGGGTCTAGTGCTTCATGGTCTCTCCCGGTCTAGTGCTTCATGGTCTCTCCCGGTCTAGTGCTTCATGGTCTCTCCCGGTCTAGTGCTTCATGGTCTCTACTGGTCTAGTGCTTCATGGTCTCTACTGGTCTAGTGCTTCATGGTCTCTCCCGGTCTAGTGCTTCATGGTCTCTACTGGTCTAGTGCTTCATGGTCTCTCCCGGTCTAGTGCTTCATGGTCTCTACTGGTCTAGTGCTTCATGGTCTCTCCCGGTCTAGTGCTTCATGGTCTCTACTGGTCTAGTGCTTCATGGTCTCTACTGGTCTAGTGCTTCATGGTCTCTCCCGGTCTAGTGCTTCATGGTCTCTCCCGGTCTAGTGTTCATGGTCTCTCAGGGTCTAGTGCTTCATGGTCTCTCCCGGTCTAGTGCTTCATGGTCTCTCCCGGTCTAGTGTTCATGGTCTCTCAGGGTCTAGTGCTTCATGGTCTCTCCCGGTCTAGTGCTTCATGGTCTCTCCCGGTCTAGTGCTTCATGGTCTCTACTGGTCTAGTGCTTCATCATTCCTACTGATTTATTAATAATTATAAAAATTTCCTCAGGATTCCTATCATCTCCCATACACACCCAGTGCGTCACTCCCCGTCGACTGCAATACTGTCTCCACCTAGTGCATAACTCTCCACTTGACTGTAATACTGTCTCCACCCAGTGCATGACTCTCCCCTCGACTGTAATACTGTCTCAACCCATTGCATCACTCCCCCGTCGAATGTAATACTGTCTCAACCCAGTGCATCACTCCCCCGTCGAATGTAATACTGTCTCAACCCATTGCATCACTCCCCCGTCGAATGTAATACTGTCTCAACCCAGTGCATGGCTCTCCCCTCGACTGTAATACTGTCTCAACCCAGTGCATCACTCCCCCGTCGAATGTAATACTGTCTCCACCCAGTGCATGGCTCTCCCCTCGACTGTAACACTGTCTCCACCCAGTGCATCACTCCTCCGTCGACTGCAATACTGTCTCCACCCAGTGCATGACTCTCCTCTCGACTGACAATACTGTCTCCACCCTGTGCATGACTCTCCCCTCGACTGACAATACTGTCTCCACCCAGTGGTAGATGTAAGCTTGAAAGAAGAAAAGTGGTAGATGTAAGCTTGAAAGAAGAAAAGTGGTAGATGTAAGCTTGAAAGAAGAAAAGTGGTAGATGTAAGCTTGAAAGAAGGAAAGTGGTAGATGTAAGCTTGAAAGAAGGAAAGTGGTAGATGTAAGCTTGAAAGAAGAAAAGTGGTAGATGTAAGCTTGAAAGAAGGAAGGTGTTAGATGTAAGCTTGAAAGATGGAAAGTGGTAGATGTAAGCTTGAAAGAAGGAAAGTGGTAGATGTAAGCTTGAAAGAAGGAAAGTGGTAGATGTAAACTTGAAAGAAGGAAAGCGGTAGATGTAAGCTTGAAAGAAGGAAGGTGGTAGATGTAAGCTTGAAAGAAGGAAAGTGGTAGATGTAAGCTTGAAAGAAGGAAGGTGGTAGATGTAAGCTTGAAAGAAGGAAGGTGGTAGATGTAAGCTTGAAAGAAGAAAAGTGGTAGATGTAAGCTTGAAAGAAGGAAAGTGTTAGATGTAAGCTTGAAAGATGGAAAGTGGTAGATGTAAGCTTGAAAGAAGGAAAGTAGTAGATGTAAGCTTGAAAGAAGGAAAGTGGTAGATGTAAACTTGAAAGAAGGAAAGCGGTAGATGTAAGCTTGAAAGAAGGAAGGTGGTAGATGTAAGCTTGAAAGAAGGAAAGTGGTAGATGTAAGCTTGAAAGAAGGAAAGCGGTAGATGTAAGCTTGAAAGAAGGAAGGTGGTAGATGTAAGCTTGAAAGAAGGAAAGTGGTAAATGTAAGCTTGAAAGATGGAAAGTGGTAGATGTAAGCTTGAAAGAAGAAAGGTGGTAGATGTAAGCTTGAAAGAAGGAAAGTGGTAGATGTAAGCTTGAAAGAAGGAAAGCAGTAGATGTAAGCTTGAAAGAAGGAAGGTGGTAGATGTAAGCTTGAAAGAAGGAAGGTGGTAGATGTAAGCTTGAAAGAAGGAAAGTGGTAGATGTAAGCTTGAAAGAAGGAAAGCGGTAGATGTAAGCTTGAAAGAAGGAAGGTGGTAGATGTAAGCTTGAAAGAAGGAAGGTGGTAGATGTAAGCTTGAAAGAAGGAAAGTGGTAGATGTAAGCTTGAAAGAAGGAAAGCGGTAGATGTAAGCTTGAAAGAAGGAAGGTGGTAGATGTAAGCTTGAAAGAAGGAAGGTGGTAGATGTAAGCTTGAAAGATGGAAAGTGGTAGATGTAAGCTTGAAAGATGGAAAGTGGTAGATGTAAGCTTGAAAGAAGAAAGGTGGTAGATGTAAGCTTGAAAGAAGGAAAGTGGTAGATGTAAGCTTGAAAGAAGGAAAGCGGTAGATGTAAGCTTGAAAGAAGGAAGGTGGTAGATGTAAGCTTGAAAGAAGGAAGGTGGTAGATGTAAGCTTGAAAGAAGGAAAGTGGTAGATGTAAGCTTGAAAGAAGGAAAGCGGTAGATGTAAGCTTGAAAGAAGGAAGGTGGTAGATGTAAGCTTGAAAGAAGAAAGGTGGTAGATGTAAGCTTGAAAGAAGGAAGGTGGTAGATGTAAGCTTGAAAGAAGGAAGGTGGTAGATGTAAGCTTGAAAGAAGGAAGGTGGTAGATGTAAGATTGAAAGAAGGAAGGTGGTAGATGTAAGCTTGAAAGAAGAAAAGTGGTAGATGTAAGCTTGAAAGAAGGAAGGTGGTAGATGTAAGCTTGAAAGAAGAAAAGTGGTAGATGTAAGCTTGAAAGAAGAAAAGTGGTAGATGTAAGCTTGAAAGAAGGAAGGTGGTAGATGTAAGCTTGAAAGAAGAAAAGTGGTAGATGTAAGCTTGAAAGAAGAAGAGCCAAGAACAAATATATACTCAAAGTTATTCAGAAGGTAGACGTAATAAAACGAATCATGATAATAAAACAATAATATCCTAATATTTAGTATAAATATTACAAACATAGCAATGACCAGATTAAGCAGCAGTTAATTATTCATACATTCTCTTGCTTATGTTACTCAATTCCTTTATGATCAACTGTTTTAAGGTGAAGACAGATGCTCTTTGGTCCTTCATTTTCGACTAACAAAGAGAGGTAGACTTCGGTGAATATTAAGATGGAACACTTTGAACTGTCAGTAAAAGCTGTAGAATTATGCCAAAAGAGTAAGTTAAAGAAATAGTTTTAATAATTATTAGGTAACATTACATAACGTAACGCAGGTTATACACAACAAGTAATGCTCTCTTGTTTTGTTCAAGGTTAGTCTTACAATATTTTTGTGTTTTATTTAGTCTTATTGTTGACTCAAGGATTCGCATCCTCTTTCTTTCTCCTGCGTCTTGTAACTGAATCCTCATCCTTATAATCAAATAAGTCATATTCTCACTCTGGCCAATTCTTCCAGTGACAAAGATACATTCTAACTTCCCAAACATCTTACCTTTCTATGCCCCAAGTCACTTCTCAGACTCTCTTTGTCCCTCTCTCTCTCTCTCTCTCTCTCTCTCTCTCTCTCTCTCTCTCTCTCTCTTTCTCTCTCTCTCTTTTTTTTTTTTTTTTTACACAGGGTTTGACAAGGTTAAGGATCCCTAGCTTTATTGACAGCTATTTACAGGTTAAGGATTCCTAACTTTATTGGCAAGCTAAGAGCTGTTACCTACATCAGCTCATTTGAAAGCATTTTTATTGTTATGAGACATACAAGTAGGAAACAGGATGAAGCTGGAGCCATCTGTGGGGAAGCATTTTCATTTGATCAACTGACTTTATCTCGTTGACATCATTATGCTGTACGAATGTGTTCCATACTCGAGTCATCCTGGGTATGTATGATCTCAGATGGAGTGATGTTCTGGAGAAGGGTACAGCCAGAGTGAAGTTGCTGCTTTCTGCCCGTCTTGTGGCATAAAAGCTTGTTTCACGCTGTCCTCGAAGTGGATCCAAGTGTGGTATTTTGACAATATTGGCCTTGTACATAACAGTAAGGCCACCCACATCCCTCCTATGTTGAAGGCTCTGCTAAAATGACAGATCTATCCAGGATGGGTCCAGGCGAGAGATGAGACGTCTTGTTCTGTTCTCTACTTTGTCAAGCAGTCGCAGGTGAGAGGGGGAGGGGGGCAGGCAAACCAAGAAAGTGGAGCATACTCAAGGTGTGAGTGTACTTGTGCCTCGTACAGGATCTTGCAACCCCTACTGTCAAGCAGATGGGAGATACGGCGAAGTGCTGTAAGCTTCCTGGCTGCCTTGTTTGCAAGATTTACAACGTGGTTCTTCATGGTTAGTTTGGAGTCAAATTTCACCCCAAGGTTATCAACTTCTTCTCCAGGTGCCAACATCCTCCCATTCATCCTTACTACTGCACCAGCATTACCATCATGGTGCCTAGAGACGATCATCATTTGCGTTTTCTCAGGTGCAAATGTTACTTGCCATCTATTTCCCCAAGCTGATATAGCTCTCAGCTGGTGATTGATGTAGCTTAGAGCAGCTGGCATTTCTTCTCTTGGATAAGTGAATGTCAGTGTACAGTCGTCTGCATATGCATGTGATTCTGGGATGAGATAAAGAAGGTCGTTGAAGTAGACATTCCATAACAATGGACCCAGCACGCTTCCTTGTGGAACACTTGCCCCAATAGGATGTCTTGCTGATTCCATTCCATTGAGAACTATACTTAGAGATCTACCATGAAGGTAATCACTGAGGAGACATAGCGTAGAGCCTGCAATTCCCAGTGCTTGAAGTTTTGCTAAGAGGCCCTGGTGCCACACCCGGTCGAAAGCGCCAGCAATGTCCAGTGCTACCACACAGCTGACTTTGGATTCATCCAGTGACTGGTGCCACTTACTGGAGAGGTTTAACAACAGATCAGCAGCAGAGTAATCTCTCTCTCTCTCTCTCTCTCTCTCTCTCCCTGTGAATAGTGGCTGTACTAAGTGGACTCTGATATACTATTTCACCTATGTAAGGCGTACTTGTGGTAAATAAATGATGTAATCTTGCTGGATGAGCCCCATCATCGTTGCTCTCTATACTTCCCTCTCCACCCGAGTACAGTAGTATAGAAAGCGGCAGAGCGATTACCTTCAGCTACGGTTTGTTTTTCCTGAGTGACTACCTTTTACATCTCTGATCCAGCTCCTGAGTCAAAATCAACCCTGCTCCAATTCCTTGGATCAATAGGACTTTCATCTCCCATATATCATCAATCTCCTCAGATCGAGAGCATCTTCTCCTGAACATTAAAATGGTATAAAATACCGACAGGTTGTTAGGTAAGACACATATGCAACAGATAGGTATCTTTATTTCGAAACGTTTCGCCTACACAGTAGGCTTCTTCAGTCGAGTACAGAAAAGTTGAAAGAAGCAGAAGAGACTTGAAGACGATGTAATCAGTCCATCACCCTTGAAGTTTTGAGGTGGTCAGTCCCTCAGTCTGGAGAAGAGTATTGTTCCATAGTCTGAAACAATGTGGAGTTGAAGTGACAGGACGGAGCCTTATATAACGCCAGGTGGCGAGATGTAGGCTACCAGTAAAGGTAAGAATGAAGTCGTTTGGAGGTCAGGTCCCTCTCAAATCCGGTCAACTTCTACTAGTGAGAATGACTGGATTTGAGAGGGACCTGACCTCCCAACGACTTCATTCTTATCTCCACTGGTAGCCTACATCTCGCCACCTGGCGTTATATAAGGCTCCGTCCTGTCACTTCAACTCCACATTGTTTCAGACTATGGAACAATACTCTTCTCCAGACTGAGGGACTGACCACCTCAAAACTTCAAGGGTGATGGACTGATTACATCGTCTTCAAGTCTCTTCTGCTTCTTTCAACTTTTCTGTACTCTACTGAAGAAGCCTACTGTGTAGGCGAAACGTTTCGAAATAAAGATACCTAACTGTTGCATATGTGTCTTACCTAACAGCATCTTCTCCTACAATTCCTCTGCTCAAGATTCCCCACTCAAGACCCTGCTCCATCTTCTTGGATCAAGACCACCTCTTCCACTTCCCAATCCATACCTATTCACATACTCCGATTTCTTATATCAAGAGTACCCTAACCTCCTCCAACACGTTAGAACAATATCGCTCCCTCCCCCACCTACTCTCCCCCCACATTAACCATGTACTCTCTCCATCACAGCTCCATTTCCTTAGATCAAGGTCCCACATATCTCTCTCTTCCATCCATGCTTCATCTCCTCGGATCAAGACAAGCTACTTCATCTCCCCTCCCCTACCAACACTCCCACACTAACCACATATCCTCATCCTCTCACGCATCTTCCATCCGTGCTCCAACACGCACCGATCATACTGAGTTTGTCGACGTGTTGCAATTTTTCTGTAGTTTCTGCTTTTATTTGCCATAATTAGAAACCTCTACTTCATTTATTCAAAGGGTAATGTATTTCCTCGGTTGGTATGCCCATATATATCGTCAAACCATACCACGGGCGGGGGTAGAACCCGCGATCAGAGAGTCATAAAACTCCAGACCGACGCACTAGCTACTGGACCAGCTAGCACGTCGGTCTGGAGTTTTATGACTCTGACCGCGGGTTCTAACCCCACCCGTGGTTTAGTTTGCAATCGTGTCATTACGATTTCGTGAGCCATATATATCGTCTTTTGCACTTCTTCATAAGCTGTATTTAGTGTTTACATTAAACATCACTTACATGGTAGTTTATAACCTTTGGTCAGTTAGTGGTGACCAGAAAAGAGGCTTTTTTTTAATGTTCAGTTGATGATACAATTATTAAACCATGCAGTCATGCACAAACTTTTACTAAGCAATAGTTGGTAAATGTAAGCAAAATGTAAACAATATATAAAATCTTATTTTCCAGAAAGCTATACAAAGTACGATATTACATGATAACACATTACAAAGTATATACTATGTTACATGATATCTTATTAAAAGGTATTTGTTTCAAGGGTAAACATTAGCAAAAGTTGACTCATGTGCTTCGTGTGCTTGACTCAAGAATCTTCCCACCTCGCAAGGTTGTCTACCCCGGACACCACCATGAAGGTGGCGCCACCTACAGTCTCCATGTCACATTACTTTCCATCTTCCTACATCTTCAAATGAGCATCAGCAAAGCCACACTTCTCAGTCTTCAAGTATAAAATCATTAACTCCTATAGCCTGAGGACATATCCCTAACTCACTCACACACACAGACAGACAGACAGACAGACAGACATACACACACACACACACACACACACACACACACACACACACACACACACACACACACACACACACACACACACACACACACACACACACAGAACAGCATTCCGACATCTAATAAGGAATCGTTCAGAACCCTGTACACCGTGTACGTTAGGCCCATGTTGGAGTATGCGGCACCAGTTTGGAACCCACACATAGCTAAGCACGTAAAGAAGCTAGAGAAAGTGCAAAGGTTTGCAACAAGACTAGTCCCAGAGCTAAGGGGTATGTCCTACGAGGAGAGGTTAAGGAAAATCAACCTGACGACACTGGAGAACAGGAGAGATAGGGGGGATATGATAACGACATACAAAATACTGAGAGGAATTGACAAGGTGGACAAAGACAGGATGTTCCAGAGATGGGACACAGCAACAAGGGGACACAGTTGGAAGTTGAAGACACAGATTAATCACAGGGATGTTAGGAAGTATTTCTTCAGCCACATATTAGTCAGGAAGTGGAATAGTTTGAGAAGCGATGGAGTGGAGGCAGGATCCATACATAGCTTTAAGCAGAGGTATGATAAAGCTCATGGTTCAGGGGGAGTGACCTAGTAGCGACCAGTGAAGAGGCGGGGTCAAGAACTTGGACTCGATCCCTGCAGCCTCAACTAGGTGAGTACAGCACAGAAGGCAAAGGACCCAGGAAAATATGGAGATTAGTCGACTAGCCAGAAACGAATATGCACAGATAAAGAGGGAGGCCCAGCGACAATACGAAAACGACATAGCATCGAAAGTCAAGTCTGACCCGAAACTTCTTTATAGCCACATAAGAAGGACGACAACAGTCAAGGACCAGGTTATCAGGCAGAGGGAAGAAGGTGGGGAGCTCACATGAAATGACCAAGAAGTATGTGAGGAGCTCAGCATGAGATTTCAGGAAGTATTTACAGTGGAGGCAGAAGGGACACTGGGAAGACAAAACAGTGGGTTACACAAACAAGGTATATACCAACAAGTGTTGGATGAAATACACACAACTGAGGAGGTGGTGAAGAAGTTCCTAAGTGACCTTGATACCTCAAAGGCGGTGGGACCGGACATCTCTCCGTGGGTCCTTAGAGAGGGAGCAGAGACACTGTGTGTGCCACTAACCATAATTTTAACACATCCCTTGAATCTGGGCAACTACCTGAGGTATGGAAGACGGCAAATATACTCCCCATCTTTAAGAAAGGAGATAGAAACGAAGCACTAAACTAAAGACCAATGTCACTGACGTGACTCACGAAATCGTAATGAGACGATTGGCTTAGTGGCTAACGCAACGGTCTGGGGTTTTGAGACTCTGATCGCGGGTTCTATCCCCGCCCGTGGTATGGTTTGTCACTGACGTGTATAGTATTCAGAGTAATGGAGAAGATTATCAGGAGGAGAGTGGTGAAGCACCTGGAGCGGAACAAGGTTATAAACGCCAACTTACACGGATTTATGGAAGGCAAATCCTGTGTCACAAACCTTCTGGAGTTTTATGACAAGGTAACTGAAGTAAGACATGAGAGAGAGGGGTGGGTTGATTGCATTTTCTTGGACTGCAAGAAGGCCTTGAGCACAGTTCCTCATTAGAGATTAGTAAAGAAGCTAGAGGATCAGGCGCATATAACAGGAAGAGCACTGCAGTGGATCAGAGAATACCTAACAGGGAGGCAGCAGCAAGTCATGATATGTGATGAGGTATCACACTGGGCACCTGTGACGAGCGGGGTCCCACAGAGGTCAGTTCTGGGACCAATGCTATCCTTGGTATGTGTGAATGACATGATGGAAGGGATAGACTCAGAGGTGTCCCTGTTTGCAGATGATGTAAAGTTAATGAGGGGAATTAAATCAGATGTGGATCAGACAGGTCTACAAAGAGACCTGGACAGACTGGACGCATGGTCCAGCAACTGGCTCCTAGAATTTAACCCCCGCCAAACGCAAAGTCATGAAGATTGGAGGAGGGCAAAGAAGACCGCAGACAGAGTATAGGCTAGGCGGTCAAAGACTGCAAACCTCATGGAGAAAAATCTAGGGGTGAGTATAATACCGAGCACGTCTCCGGAAGCACACATTAACCAGATAACTGCTGCGGCATGTGGGAGCCTGGCAAGCCTGAGAAAAGCGTTCCGATACCTCAGGAAGGAATCGTTCAAGACTCTATACACTGTGTACGTCAGGCCCATACTGGAGTACGCAGAACCAGTTTGGAACCCACACCTATTCAAGCACATCAGAGGTTTGCAACAAGGCTGGTTCCAGAGCTAAGGGAAATGTCCTACGAAGAAAGGTTAAGGGAAATCGGTCTGACGACACTGGAGGGCAGGAGGCTCAGGGGAGACATGATAACGACATATAAAATACTGGGCGGAATAGACAAGGTGGACAAAGACAGGATGTTCCAGAGATGGAACACAGAAACAAGGGGTCACAATTGGAAGCTGAAGACTCAGATGAGTTAAAGGGACTTTAAGAAGTATTTGTTTAGCCACAGAGCTGTTAGGACGTGGAACAGTCTGGCAAGCGATATAGTGGAGGCAGGAACCATACATAGTTTAAAGACGAGGTATGATAAAGCTCATGGAACAGGTAGAGGGAGGACCCAGTAGCGGTCAGTGAAGAGGCGGGGCCAGGAGCTGAGTCTCGACCACTCTAGCCACAATTAGGTGAGTACAATTGAGTACGTACGTACACACACACACACACACACACACACACACACACACACACACACACACACACACACACACACACACACACACACACACACACACACACACACACGAGTTAATCTATTTTCTTTATTTTTTCCATTTCTAGATCCACTTTTATTCTTCAGATTAGATTAGTTAGAAATGGTCAGTTACCCTCACACATGTGAGGAATGGTTTTGAAAACCGACAAGTTGAAGAATTGAGACACTTGTGCAACATATGGGAATCTTTATTGAAGAAACGTTTCGCCACACAGTGGCTTCATCAGTCTTATGCAAAGCAGGAAGGTATAAGGAGAGGAGGAGTTTGAGGTAATCAGTCCCTCAGCCTGGAGTCGATGTGTTCAGTCCATCAGTCTTGTTGAAAGTACAGCACAGGGCCATAGTAGTGGCTTATATACTGTAGTCAGGTGAGGCGAAGCAGGAGGTGGGGTCATAGCGGTACCATCCATTATTCTAAGTAGGTCTTCGTCCAAAGATTGGACATGTTTTGAAGAATTCTTTGTATCAAGATCCCATGATGATGCATGGGATCTTGATACAAAGAATTCTTCAGAACTTGTCCAATCTTTGGACGAACACCTACTTAGACTAGTGGATGGTTCTACTGTGACCCCGCCTCCTCCTGCTGGGAATGGCCGGCCTTGAAGCCTTAGTAAGCGAAGCAGCGATGATTCCTTGAACATAAAAAACTTCTGAAACTATGACAAAGGAAGAGCTGTGGTGTTACTAAACAATGACGATTACCATAATATAATTATTAACCTTCTCAGAGTTTTAGAACATACCAGCCCGTTTCAGAATTTCTTTTATTTGAGCACGCCCAAACGTTTCTTCAGAATGCCAGTAGCATCCAAGGCTAACTTGAACAAGGCAAAAAAACTACTAAAACTTTTACCATGTCAGCCAAAAGCAGCACGTTTTCATGGCCTTTCTACGAAACATAAGTCATGCATCCAATTACGTCCAATCACTTCGGGCATAGGGAGCGCACCACACAAAACAGCAGCCTACTTTGCCAAATACCTCTCAGTACTTCCAGGTACCACTAACCGGGCACACTTCTAACACTCAGGTGACCTTCCCTATCGTATTTCTAACCTCAATGTTAGAAACAATATGCTGGCTTCCTTCGATGTCACAGCTTACTGTAGACATCCCTACTGATGCTGCTGTAAATATTTTGAGACAGGAGCTCACCGATAACTACAAACTCTGATTGCCTCTCCAGGATTTCCTCAGTCTAGTAGATCTGTGTCATTTTCAATCTTTTCAAGCATTAAGGTAACTAACTGCTGTGCTCGCCAGCCTCGTCATGAAGAACCTAGTGACAAAGAATTTCAGCACCCTCATTTCCAACACGGTTTCTTGGCTAAGAAATGTTCACGATATCGTGGTTTTCTATTCCAGACGTTTCAGTATCCAGGCCCTTCTCAACAAGATCAATTTTGTGGAGCCATCAATAACATTCATACTTGAAATCGAAAACAGTAAACTTCCTTTCACCATTATACCTGTTCCTGTTGTTGATTCGCCGGTACTGCCGGCTGGGTCTTCTCCAGATAGTGACCTGGCCTTGGCTCCCAGGAATGGGAGTGTCTTGAAGGACATGCCAGCGGTGGAGCAGCTGGCGATGTGAGGACGGCTGATGGGGCTGCACAGCAGCAGGCACTGTGAGGAAGGGCCGATAAAGCAGCCATTGCAGAGTCGATTGCAGCCACACCCCAGCTTTACCAAATGGCTGAGTGCTGGGGAACTCAACTTCACGCTGATTGGTTGGTGGGAAGCTTGCTAGCTGAGTGAGCAGTTTTGGAGAGATCTGAATCATTTCTTGAAGACATAGTCCACTTCAATGAGTACTGTGGTGTTTGTCATGCGGTGTTTGACAACTTCAAGCATTTGTTCAGTGGTGTAGACATGATTCGGGGTGTAGGCGAACTTAACAGTCCCATCCTAGAGTCGCTGGTGAAGTTCTCTGGCAAGCATTCCCTCCTTGTATTGGTCAGTTGTGAGGAATGTGATACCAGTCAAAGCCGTGTAATCACACTCATTATTTATCAACGGTTGAGGCAGCCACAGGAGGTCTGGCAGTAGAGACAGTTGAGGGAGTGACTGATGTGGCCGAGGCTTTGAGAGTTTCGTCACGATGTTGCAGTGTTTTAGCGCTCTTGGTGGTGGCTGAGGCAAGACAGGCGAGGTCGCTGATTTGTCCAGTTTTCTTTTTTTTATTTTATTTAAAAAAAACAGTATACATACAATTTACATACAATGAGAACATACATCAGCGATTAACAATCAGGTTATATAAAGGATAAACACAATCAAAACTTTCACATCAAAAGAGTATTAGACCAATACCCTGAACTAAACTTAACCACT
>NC_091328.1:29066845-29078975 GCF_038502225.1 Cherax quadricarinatus
ACTGACTGGCCACTCCCTCGTTAACATTAACATCACTTTGCTTTTCCATAACATATGCCTATAATTATTCCATGCATTGACACGTAATCAGTTCTATGTTAACTGGAAACATGGCGCATGGTGCTGGAGGAAGATGTTATTATGAAACTTTTAGAGGACTGTATGTACGACAATCTTGGCCAGCACTTATACATAGCATAGACCTTTTCTCCCCCACCCTTACTGGCCATTTTCCAGACTATCTCAGTGCAACTTATCAAAAGAGCAAAGTGTTTGAAAAGGATCAGGAAGACCTGAGAGTCGACACGCACTCAACAAGGGGGCAGCAGTGTGCAGCAACGAGACCAACACTTCTCTGCCAGATGCACGTAATACTCACCAAGATGAAGTTGCTTGGGTTCAATAGCAGCAGTCTCTGCATGCTGGAAACTAAGTGTCACTCCTGAAAGCTAACAGAATTAGATTAAATTGCTTTTACTAGCATTTAATAGCATTTACCAAGGTATAGGTGAGTTAAGGCAGGGTTGACTGCAAGCTAGTGTGGGGGTCCATCAGTACACTCACAAACGAATGCGCACATACAAGTGCCTATGTACACACACGTGTTTCTTCAGACGCTTGTAGAATGGCTAAGGAGGATGCAACTTCCCAACAGTTCAAGGAACAGCTATCGAAAATTGACTGCTGTCTGGAAAACCTTCCAGCAGATGAAAAGTCACAGACACGTGAGCTGCTGAATTTCTGCAATAAACACACGCTTAGTCAGCAGATAGTGGAGCCAACTAGACTGGAGAACACACTTGACCTTATTTTCACAAATAATGAGGATCTGGTAAGAAACATAACAATATCGAAAACAATTAATTCTGATCACAATCTAATGGAAGTCTAGAATTACATGCACAGGGGCCCTGATCAGCTATGAGGGTACCTTCACCAAATTCAACTTCAACAAGAGGAACATCAACTGGGACCATCCTAAATGAAACATGCTGGGAAGTTATTTGAAATTACATGGACACTAACCAGTGCCTTGTAAAGATCAACTTCATGGTAGCTGAAGTATGTTCAAGGCATATTCCCTTAAGAAAAAAGAAGTAAACTGGAGAGAGACACTCCCTCTTCAGGAGAAGGCGAAGAATCAGAGCTCCTTTAGAATTCCAGATTATCTGAAACACGGAAGGAAGCGCTAACCATAAGTTAAAGAACTCATACAGGATCCAAGAAAAACATGAGAAGCTAAAAGAGTTAAGTGAAATTGAAAGAAATTCGAAATATTTCTTTTTATATGACTAAAACAAGACAAAAACTACATCTAGTATAGGGGTCCTGATCAGACAAAAACGGATTCTAAACAGATGACAAAGAAATGAGTGAAATAGTGTAATCTCAATATGACTGTGTTCAGCTAGCCATTAATCAATCTATAGATAGACAATCCTAAATTTCAGACATAACCCTAACTCCACTAGACTTTGAGAAAGCCATTGACAACATGCCCATGAACACAGCCCCAGGCCCAGAATCGTGGAACTCTGTGTTTATTAAGAACTGCAAGAAACCCCTCTCACGGGCCCTAAGTATGCTATGGAGAAGGAGCATAGACACAGGTGAGATTCCACAGCCACTAAAAACAACGGATATAGCCCCACTCCATAAAGGTGGCAGCAAAGCAATAGCTAAGAACTATAGACCAATTGTTTTAATGTCCCGTATCATAAAAATCTTTGAAAGAGTTCTAAGAAGCAGGATTGCAAACCGCTTGGACTCCTAACAGTTGCACTATCCAGGGCAACATGGGTTCTGAGCAGGTCGCTCCTGCTTCTCGCAACTACTGAACTGGACCACTATGATATAGTCTTGGATACACTGGAAAACAAACAAAATCCAGTTGTAGTATACACAGACGTTGCAAAAGCCTTTGGCAAGTGAAATCACGGTGTAATAGCACACAAAATGCGTGCTAAAGTGATAACTGGAAAAGTAGGCAGATGGATCTTCAACTTTCTAACAAATCGAACACAAAGAGTAGTTGTAAACAGAGTTCAGTCAGAAGCTGCCATAGTGAAGAGCTCTTTTCCACAAGGCACAGTACTCGCCCCTATCCTGTTTTTCATCCTCATATCAGACATAGACAGAGATGTAAACCATAGCACCCTATCATCCTTTGTAGACAATACTAGGATCTACATGAGTGTCAGCCATTGAGGACACAGTAAATCTCCAAGATATAAATCAAGTTTTCCAAAGGGCAACGGAGAACAACATGATATTCATGAAGACAAATTCCAACTATTCCGTTATGGAAAACTGGTGGAAATAATAACTAGAACTGAGTATACTACAAACTCTAATCACAAAATAGAGCGGAAAAGTAATGTGAAGGACCTGGGAGTGGTAATGTCTGAGGATCTCACCTTCATGGAACACAACAATGCCACTATCATATTTGCGAGGAAACTGATAGGATGGATAATGAGAACATTCAAGACAAGAGATTCAAAGCCAGTGATGATACTTTTATAATACTTGTTCTCTCTAGGCTGGAATGCTGCTGTAAATTAACAAATCCATTCAAGGTAGGTGAAACTGCAGATCTACAGAATGCACAGAGAACCTTTACTGCACATGTAAGTTCCATCAGACACCTTTAACTACTAGGAACCCTTGGAAGCACTTGACTTGTACTCACTGGAGAGCAGGCGAGAGATACATCATAATCTACAACTGGATTATCCTGTAGGGACTGGTCCCTAATCTGCCCATAGAAATCACTCCGTGCGAAATCAAAAGACTTGGCAGACGATGCAACATGCCCCCAGTGAAAAGTAAGGGCGCCATTAGTACACAGAGAGAAAACACAATAAGTTTCCGGGGCCCAAGACTGTTCAACAGCCTTCCACAAGCCATAAGGGAAATTACCAATATACCCCTGGTAGTCTTCAAGAGGGAGTTGGACAGATACCTAAAGTCAGTGCCGGATCAGCCGGGCTTTGGTTCATACGTTGGATTGCGTGCATCCAGCAGTAACAGCCTCGTTGACCAGTCCCTGATACACCAGGAGGACTGGTCATGGACCGGACAGCGGGGGCGTTGATCCCCGGAATGCCCTATAAGTAGACTCCAGGTAGGAGTAAGCGAGGAGGGTTATTTTTTGGGTTCACTCACACACACATACATTAGGAATCTAGGAAGTAGGTTTTTCTAGGAAGAAGGAAAAATACAGAAGGAACTAGTGTGTAAGCGGTTGGGTCAGCATTAGGTCAAAGTCAGGTCAGAGAACTACATGTACACACGGACTCTGCAAATACTCACGAGCGCTCATCATCACACATTACGTGCACACACGTTCACATAAGCACTAAAACCCAAAACTAACGCTCACAAAAAGTACACACACATTTATATACACGCACACAAGCCAGTTGATACCTCACTGTGACTTAGTAGCCTACCCATTCCTGTCCACCACTCACTTTCTCCTCTGTCTCTCTCTCTCTCTCTCTCTCTCTCTCTCTCTCTCTCCTTTCTCTTCCTCTCTCCCTTCACCCATTCCCCCCTCACTTTTCCCTTCCTCCCTTCCCCCCTTCTCTCCCTCTACCCCCCTTGCCACTCCTCTAACTCCCCATCACTCTCCCTGGCACTCTCCCAATCTTTCTCCTCTTTACAACACATTCCTTTCTCTGTCCCTCTCCCTCTTTCACTGTCTCTCTTCCTCTATGCCTTTTTTGTCCATCTCTCCCTCTCTTAAGCTGGGAACAGCCACACCATGAGATCAAGAGATCATCTCCCTCCTTCTCTAAACCTCCATCTCTCTCTCTACCACTTTCTTCCTACCTGTCTCGCGCGAGCACACACACACACACACACACACACACACACACACACACACACACACACACACACACACACACACACACACACACACAAAGGAGTGTTCACAGATGAGACAGAAGGGGCTCCAGAAAGACGGAGAGGTGGGGCACACCACCAAGTGTTGGACACAGTACACACAACCGAGGAAGAAGTGAAGACGCTTCTGAGTGAGCTAGATACATGAAAGGCAATGCGGCCGGATAACATCTCTCGATGGGTCCTGAGAGAGGGAGCAGAGGCGCTACGTGTACCCCTAACAACAATATTCAATTCATCTATCGAAACAGGGAGATTGCCTGATGCATGGAAGCCAGCAAATGTAGTCCCAATCTTTAAAAACGGAGACAGACATGAAGCACTAAACTACAGACCAGTGTCACTGAGATGTATAGTATGCAAAGTCATGGAGAACATTATCAGGAGAAGAGTGGTGGAACACCTAGAAAGGAATGATCTAATCAACAGCAGCCAACATGGTTTCAGGGACAGGAAATCCTGTGTCACAATCCTACTGGAGTTCTATGACATGGTGACAGCAGTAAGACAAGAGAGAGAGGGGTGGGTGGATTGCATTTCTTGGACTGCAAGAAGTCGTTTGACACAGTTCCACACAAGAGATTAGTGCAAAAACTGGAGGACCAAGCAGGGATAATAGGGAAGGCACTACAATAGATCAGGGAATACTTGTCAGGAAGACAGCAGCGAGTCATGATACGTGGCGAGGTGTCGGAGTGGGCACCTGTGACCAGCGGGGTCCCGCAGGGGTCAGTCCTAGGACCAGTGCAGTTTCTGGTATTTGTGAACTGCATTACGGAAGGAATAGATTCCGAAGTGTCCCTGTTTGCAGATGACGTGAAGTTGATGAGAAGAATTCATTCGATCGAAGGCCAGGCAGAACTGCAAAGGGATCTGGACAGGCTGCAGATCTGGTCCAGCAATTGGCTCCTGGAGTTCATCCCCACCAAGTGCAAAGTTATGAAAATTGGGGAAGGGCAAAGAAGACCGCAGACGGAATACAGTCTAGGGGGCCAGAGACTACAAACCTCTCAAGGAAAAAGATCTTGGGGTGAGTATAACACCAGGCACATCTCCTTAAGCGCACATCAACCAAATAACTGCTGCAGCATATGGGCGCCTAGCAAACCTCAGAGCAGCATTCTGACATCTTAATAAGGAATCGTTCAGGACCCTACACACCGTGTACGTTAGGCCCATATTGGAGTATGCGGCACCAATCTGGAACCCACACATAGCCAAGCACGGAAAGAAAGTAGAGAAAGTGCAAAGGTTTGCATCAAGACTAGTCCCAGAGCTAAGAGGTATGTTCTACAAGGAGAGGACAGGAGAGATAGGGGGGACATGATAACGACATACAAAATACTGAGAGGAATTGACAAGGTGGACAAAGACAGGATGTTCCAGAGATGGTACACAGCAACAAGGGGACACAGTTGGAAGTTGAAGACACAGATGAATCACAGGGATGTTAGGAAGTATTTCTTCAGCCACAGAGTATTCAGTAAGTGGAATAGTTTGGGAAGCGATGAAGTGGAGGCAGGATCAATACATAGCTATAAGCAGAGGTATGATAAAGCTCACGGTTCAGGTAGAGTGACCTAGTAGCGACCAGTGAAGAGGCGGGGCCAGGAGCTTGGACTCGACCCCTGCAACCTCAACTAGGTGAGTACACACACTCCCACGTGAAGCAGTAACGTTAAATAGTGCTCCCAGGATTTAGCGTTTTAGTAGCTGTCCTAAGACATTAGCGGTCATCGTATGTGATTGAATCAGTGAACATACCAACAAGAGTGTAACAGCTTTCTAGGGTGTGAATAATGTGATAAGATCAAGAATTTGACAATCTGAATCTGAATGCGGGTGTTTTTACTGGAAGCCGTGTGAGAGAGGGTAGCAATCAGCTGGTCAGGCTGCTGGTGGTGGCAGTGTTGACATATATAATCAAAACAAACATATTTAATAGGTCAAAGTTGTAACCTTAAATAAAAATAAATGCAAATATCTAGTCGGTTATCGCAGCAGTGCAGTGATAAGGTCACGAGTGATACAGTAAATAATGAAAGAAAAAAGTTAGTCAAAATCCCCAGCAGTTGGTGGTGTGACAGCGGTTAATATCATCAGGTTATGATTATGACCATAAATACTAAAGAAAAAATAATGAATACCAAGTTATTAAAAAAAAAACTTGAATACATGATAAAAGCTACGGAGGGAGTTACAAACTGAGGGAGTTCATAGCAGACACCAGCAGCAGGAGCCTCCATTGCTATGCAGACATCATTTGCCTACGTGTGGGAGCAATTTTGGTTGGTGTCTAAAGTCTCATAGTGTCTTGCCCTGCTGGGTGTATGCTATAGGATCACTCCTTAACTCTGAGTCCCAGTAGATAGATAGAGGTAACCCTGACAATATTTAATAAGTAATTTAAAAGTCTTCAGAAGAGTTGTGTAGCCTAGCGACATCCCCTTTGTCAAAGAACGACAAGCTTGTAAACGCGTACGCACGCATGCACACACACACACACACGCACACACACACGTGTATACCAGTATTACTGTAGTAAATATTAATATATAATAAGGAATAGAGTGAGAAATATTTTTTCAGTCTTCAAAAGAGTAGCGTAGCCTAGCGTAATAAAGTGACCCCCCCCCTTATCTCAAAGACAGAGGCAAGCACGTAAGCGAACACATACGTAGTAAAGTGACCCCCTTTTTCTCAAGCGCCTAAAAGCGCACACAAACATGTACACACACACACACACACACACACACACACACACACACACACACACACGCACGCACATGTGTACACATACTCAGATAAACCTATCCTAACCTTACACAGCACATAAACCCACAAACACACACACACACACACTCACATGCATGCATAATTTTACACAAAGCAGAAGGACCTACAACATCCTAACAGGATAAAAAAAAATGGGATCTGAAAAAGGACGTAAAGACAAGGGAGCTGATTATGGCTGGTCTGGAAAGGAATGGGTAGAAAGAACAAAATGAATCAAGAATGAGAAAAAAATGTTAAATGAGCTTTGCAATAACATGTTAGAGAAGCTATCTGCAGAGAGTAAGAAATGGGAATCATGAGCTGTAGCTGCCAAGGAAAAGATACAGAGACTGGATGAAGAAATGGATGTGCTGAAGCAGGATATAATGAGGTCTGAAACGAGCAAGGTGACAGTAGGCAGTGATGGGACTGAAGGAAGGGATGGAGCTAAGAAGTCCCTTGCAGAGGTAATATCAAGTCATCAGAGCGTCTAGGAGATGATAAGGGAAGCAACAGAGGAGATGCTTAAATCAGATTCAGAGATACAGAAGGAAAATAAATGGGAAGAAGCGAAGGATAGATCATTATTTATTCAAGACAGAAATGGTATGGCACAGGATTCTACAACAGAAGCCACTGTTAAAGGACTCTAAAGAATATTAGCAAGTATTCCTCAATTGAGACAGAACATGAAAAAAAAGGGAAAAACTGAGACTGAGAGTAAGACGAAACCAATGGAAGGAAAGAGACAGGACAGTTAACATCTGACAGGAAAGCTCAGCCTCCAGGGGAGCATCAACCACAAATGATTACAGAAACCTTTTAACCCCTGTCACCCCAAATCACCCAAACATAACCAGAAACAAACCACACTTCACAGCCCCTACCCGTCCAAGCACTAATTTCACAATCACAGCAGCCTCCCATAATATTCCACCTTGCCTCCCACACCCCCAGCAAGCACCATCCTCTTCCATCTCCCAAAATACAGTACTGGAAAGGAAGCTAAAGGTGTGGTACACCAATGCTGATGAAATAACAAATAATAGTGAAGAATGGCAAGAATGAATAATTGATGCATCCCCTGACATCATAGCAATAACTGAGACAAAACTTACAGGGATGATAACAGATACAATCTTTCCAACTGGATATCAGATACTGAGGAAAGAACAGATGAGGGGAAGGAGTGGCACTGCTCATCAAAAAACCAGTGAAGTTTTGAGGAAATGGGAGTAATGAACAGAGGGGAAGCAGACGACTTCACTGTAGAAACACTTCAGACTGGCGGTCCAAATGTGATGATACCACTGAATAGCAGGAGGCCAAGCCAAGAGTATGATGAGCGCAGTAGAACAATGGCGGATACACTAGCTGAAGTGGCCAGGAGGGCTCATGCGGGTAGGACAAAATTACTCATAATGGGGATTTCAATCATAAAGAGATTGACTGGGAAAACCTAGAGCCACATGGAGTACCAAAAATATTGAAGGCTCAGATGTTGGAGACAATACTGGAGAACTTCATGCACCAACATGTTAGGGATACAACCAGAGAGAGAGAGACACTGCAACTTCATGGGATCCTGCCTCCTCCTGCTTCGAGTCGCCTCACTGCAGTATATAAGCCACCTTTTTGTCCCTATGCTGTACTTCCTACAAAAGTGATGGACTGAACATATCGATTCCAGGGTGAGGGACTGATTACCTCAAACTCCTCCTCTCTTTACCCATTTCTACTTTGTATTAGACTGATGAAGCCACTGTGTGGCAAAACATTTCTTCAATAAAGATTCCCAAATGTTGCATAAGTGTCTCAATTGTACAGGGCTATTGCCCAGAGGAGAGACAGGATTTGAAGCAGGTACACCCCTATTAAATCAGGAGCTTAAAGGAAAAGGAGATAAGACTTAGACTGAGGAATGTAGAGGGAGAGCTGTTAGGAGCAGGGATAGCAGTAAATAAGGGGAGGAAGAAGGTGACAGGTCCCATGCAGAGGTATGACCATGCCCCAAGAGTTACAGGAAAAATAAGGGAGGCAATAGTTATGTACAAACAGGACCCAGTAACACAGAGGAAAAGGCCGTTGGTGGAGGAGAGGGGCAAATAAGTGTGTATGGGATATATGAGAGTGAAGGGAGGATACATAATTAAAGATGGCAGAAAGAGACACAGTAGATTGAAAATATCATCAGAGAAATAGGTGAGGAGGACTTGACTGAGATAGTAAATTTTCAGAGAACAGGGGGGTATATGAAGGGGAGAAATAAGCTGGTCAAACTTATTTTTACTACTATAACTACTACTACTAATATCTTTATTTTTACGAGTACATGTTTAAGGTATACAGGCCTAGCTGACATCAATGATGCACTACTATATAGAAAGTTGCTTGTTATGCTGAGCATTTCGGGCAAATTAGTTTTGTTCTAAGATGTGACCCACACCAGTCGACTAACACTCAGCTACCCACTTTTTAATGATGGGTGAACAGGGACAGTATGTATCTTATGGAAACACGTCTCTAATGTTATAAAGCCGTACCAGAAGTTCGAACACCGGACCTCAGAGTGTGAGCTGCATGCGCTAGCAATTGAGCTACAGGACAGAAATGGTGTGGAACAGGATCCTGCAAAAGAGGCCACAGCTGATGGAATCGTTAACATACCAGTGGGCATTCCTAGACTGTGACAGAACAAGAACAGAACAGGGAGAAGACATAGGAACGAAAGGAGCTAGGAAGAGAGACAAGGATAGACTCAGCAGAGGACAACCAGAGCCGGGCAGAGCAACAAGCACTCCCACACACAGAACCACCCTAAGAACCCAACATCCAAACACGCTATCCACTACAAACCACAATCCACACTTACAGCCCCCTCCAAACACTATGTTCTAGAATCCCACAGCAACTGCCAGGTCCTCCACCCTCACAGACCCCCAGAACACAGTGATGGATAGGAAACTGAAGGTATGGAACACCAACACTGATAGAATAATGAATAAGTGGGAGGAATGGCATGAAAGAATCAAAGAGGCATCACCAAACATCATAGCTCTCACTGAAACCAAGCACACGGGAATGATAACAGATGCCATCTTTCCAATGGGATGTCATATCTTTGAAAAAGACAGAGGGAACAGAGGGGGTGAAGGAGTGGCACTGCTCATCGAAAGCCAATGGGATTTTGATTAGCTAGAGAGAGAACACAGAGGAGAAGCAAGAGACTATATAATAGGAATACTTTTCAGGACGTCGCATGTATAACCCACCACAGAACAGCAGGAGGCCAAGTCAAGAATATGAGAGTAACAGAGCGATGGTTGACTACCTAAAGTGGCCAGATGAACTCATGCGAGCAGGGCAATGCTGCTGATTATGGGTGACTTCAATCACAAAGAAAATGATTGGGAGAACCTGGAGCCACATGGGGTCCCATAAAAGTGGATGGCTAAGGTGATGGAAGTGGTACTGGAAAACCTCTTGTACCAACATGTAAGGGACATTACCAGAGAGAGAGGAGAGGACGAGTCAGCAACACTGGACCCAGTATTCATCCTGAGTATTGCAGATATTGAGGACATCACATATGAAAGACCCCTCAGGTCCAGTTACCACGTGGTTTTGAGCTTCAGATACATAGTAGAGTTAAAAGTGGAGAGGGAAGCAGAAAGTACAGGACAAATGAAGCCAAACTACAAGAATGGGGACTACATAGGCATGAAGAATTTCCTGCACAAGGTTCAGTGGGTCAGAGCACTGGCAGGGAAATCAGTAAATGAAATGATGGAATATGTGACAACAATAAGCAAGGAAGCTGAGGAGGGGTTTGTACCCAAGGGCAACAGAAATAACGAGAAGGCTAGGATGAGCCCTTGGTTCACTCAAAGGTGTAGAGAGGCCAAAACCAAGTATGCTAAAGAATGAAGTATACAAGGCAAACGACCCAAGAGAATAAGGAGAGCAGTCATACAGCCAGAAATGAATATGCACAGTTAAAAAGGGAGGCCCAATAACAATATGAAAATGACATAGCAGCAAACGCCAAATCTGACCCAAAGCGGTTGTATAGCCCCATCAGGAGGTAACCAGCAGTCAAGGACCAGGTAATCAGGCTGAGGAAGGAAGGAGGGGACACTACAAGAAATGACCTAGAAGTGTAAGAGGAGCTCAACATGTGTTTCAAAGAAATATTCACAGAGGAGACAGAAGGGACTCCAGAAAGACAGAGAGGTGAGGTACACCATCAATTGTTGGACACAATACATACAACCGAGGAAGAAGTGAAGAGGCTGCTGAGTGAGCTAGACACCTCAAAGGCGATGGGGCCGGGTAACATATCTCCGTGGGTCCTGAGAGAGGGGGCAGAGGTGCTATCTATGCAACAGTCTTCAACACATCTGTCAAAATTGGACGACTACCTGAGGTATGGAAGACAGCAAATGTAACCCCAGTTTTTAAAAAAGGAGACAGACACGAAGCATTAAGCTATAGACCAGTGTCACTGATATGTGTGGTATGCAAAGTCATATATAGGATAATCAGGAGAAGAGTGGTGGAGCACTTAGAAAGGAATGAACTTATCAACGACAACCAGCACAGTTTCAGGGACGGGAAATTCTGTCACAAACCTATTGGAGTTCTGTGACAGGGTGACAGCAGTAAGACATGAGAGGGGTGGGACTGTAACAAGGCTTTTGACACAGTTCCACACAAGAGATTAGTGCATAAGCTGGAGGACCAGGCAGGTATAACAAGAAAGGCACTGCAATAGATCAGGGAATACCGGTCGGGAAGACAGCGAGTCAGGGTACATGACGAGGTGTCAGAGTGGGTGCTTGTGTTGAATGGGGTTCCACAGGGATCAGTCCTAGGACCAGTGCTGTTTCTGGTATTTGAGAACATGATGGAAGGAATATACTCAGAAGTGTCCCCGTTTGCAGATGATATGAAGTTGATGAGAAGAATTCAATTAGATGAAGACCAGGCAGAACTACAAAGGAATCTGGACAGGCTCCAGGCCTTGTCCAGAAACTGGCTCCTTAAGTTCAACCTGTCCAAGAGCAAAGTCATGAAGATTGCACAAGTGCAAAGAAGACTGCAGACAGAGGGCTGGAGACTACAAACCTCACTCAAGGAAAAGGATCTTGGGGTGAGTATAACACCGGGCACATCTCCTGAGGTGCACATCAACCAAATATCTGTTGCAGCATATGGGCACCTAGCAAACCTAATAATAGCATTTTGATATGTCACTAATTAATTCATTCATTAGAGGTTCGCCGGTACTTCCGGCCCGAGTCTTCTCCATATGGTGACCTGGCTAATATCTCACTAAGGAATCGTTCAGGACCATGTACACAGTATATGTTTGGCATATATTGGAGAATGCAGCAGCAGTTTGGTGCCCACACATAGCCATGCACATAAGGAAATTAGAAAA
>NC_091328.1:29079075-29166575 GCF_038502225.1 Cherax quadricarinatus
ATAATTGTTAGGTAAGACACATATGCAACAGTTAGGTATCTTTATTTCGAAAAGTTTCGCCTACACAGTAGGCTTCTTCAGTCGAGTACAGAAAAGTTGATAGAAGCAGAAAAGACTTGAAGACGATGTAATCAGTCCATCACCCTTAAAGTTTTGAGGTGGTCAGTCCCTCAGTCTGGAGAAGAGCATTGTTCCGAAGTCTGAAACAATGTGGGAATATAATTGAATCTTGTTTCCTAAAAAGCAGTTTAGACAATAATATGAATATTTCCTTTGGTTTATATAAATTAGATCCATTTATAATTAATAGAATTTGGGAAGAATTTAATAATACACTGGACAAATAATAATCTTAAAAATTTTCTAGGGTAGAATAGTTTGTTGGTGGTTGTGTAAAGGACCTGTCCAGTTGGGCCGGCGCGCGTCAGGTGTTTAACCGTTGTGGGATCTGATAGTGAGGTGTTGGCCAGACCCCCTTATATACCTTCCTTGGATGCTTTACTTTCATAATTCCTTGATAATGTGAGTAGTCACGAAAGCGCTTGGAATTTCTCTATTCTTTCAGAGTGGTTGTTTTGCATATATATATATATATATATATATATATATATATATATATATATATATATATATATATATATATATATATATATATATATATATATATATTATAAGAGGTTTTAAAGTGGAAGGGGAAGTTGGCAGGTACCAGCAATTACCATGCAGTTTGTTTCTCCTGATTCACCACTGAACTCTTGGAAAATGATAATGAAAACTTATTAAGCCAAACCTAACGAGCGAGTCCAAATATAGAAAAGAGAACGAGGTAATATACAGCGAACAGTAAATTATGATACTCACTCCCTCCCTTGGGTAATTATTTTCGCGAGAATATTTTACTGGGGTGCAATTATCAATGTAAATTGACAAGAGCTGCAGCGAAACAAAAGAAAATGTGAATCCGTGTTTACCCTCGATTACTCTATGAAATAAAACGACGTTAGTCCTCGTTCCCATTTTCTCTAATAGCGGTATTCTATTTCACAATTCGAATTCGTGTTTTTATATATAAGCTGCAGAAGCAACTTATGCTAATTAGTGCACATTCAGATCTTAATGTTTACATAATTCACAGTGAAACTGAGCGGCTGCGTGAGACCCAGACATGTCCAGTCAAGATGTCTTCAGCCAATGTTGCCACATAGACATGACATTGTTGCCACATAGACATGACATTGTTACCACATAGACATGACATTGTTGCCACATAGACATGACATTGTTACCACATAGACATGACATTGTTGCCACATAGACATGACATTGTTGCCACATAGACATGACATTGTTACCACATAGACATGACATTGTTACCACATAGACATGACATTGTTGCCACATACACATAACATTGTTGCCACATACACAAAACATTGTTACCACATACACATAACATTGTTGACACATGCACGTAATATTGTTGCCACATACACAAAACATCGTTGCCACATACACATAACATTTCTGCCACATACACATAACATTGTTGCCACATACACATAACATTGTTGCCACATACACATAACATTGTTACCACATACACATAACATTGTTGCCACATACACATAACATTGTTGCCACATACACATAACATTGTTGCCACATACACATAACACTGTTGCCACATACACATAAAATCGTTGTCACATACACATAACATTGTTGCCACATACACATAACATTTTTGCCACATGCACATAACATTGTTGCCACATACACATAACATTGTTGACACATACACGTAACATTGTTGCCACATACACATAACATTGCCACATACACATAACATTGCCACATACACATAACATTGTTGCCACATACACATAACATTGTTGCCACATACACATAACATTGTTGCCACATACACAACATTGTTGCCACATACACATAACATTGCCACATACACATAACATTGTTGCCACATACACATAACATTGCCACATACACATAACATTGCCACATACACATAACATTGCCACATACACATAACATTGTTGCCACATACACATAACATTGTTGCCACATACACAACATTGTTGCCACATACACATAACATTGTTGCCACATACACATAACATTGTTGCCACATACACAACATTGTTGCCACATACACATAACATTGTTGCCACATACACATAACATTGTTGCCACATACACATAACATTGCCACATACACATAACATTGTTGCCACATACACATAACATTGTTGCCACATACACATAACATTGCCACATACACATAACATTGCCACATACACATAACATTGTTGCCACATACACATAACATTGTTGCGACATACACATAACATTGCCACATACACATAACATTGCCACATACACATAACATTGTTGCCACATACACATAACATTGTTGCCACATACACATAACATTGTTGCCACATACACATAACATTGCCACATACACATAACATTGTTGCCACATACACATAACATTGTTGCCACATACACATAACATTGTTGCCACATACACATAACATTGCCACATACACATAACATTGCCACATACACATAACATTGTTGCCACATACACATAACATTGTTGCCACATACACATAACATTGTTGCCACATACACATAACATTGCCACATACACATAACATTGTTGCCACATACACATAACATTGTTGACACATACACGTAACATTGTTGCCACATACACATACCATTGTTGCCACATACACATAACATTGCCACATACACATAACATTGTTGCCACATACACATAACATTGTTGACACATACACATAACATTGCCACATACACATAACATTGTTGCCACATACACATAACATTGTTGCCACATACACATAACATTGCCACATACACATAACATTGTTGCCACATACACATAACATTGCCACATACACATAACATTGTTGACACATACACATAACATTGTTGACACATACACATAACATTGTTGACACATACACATAACATTGCCACATACACATAACATTGCCACATACACATAACATTGTTGCCACATACACATAACATTGCCACATACACATAACATTGTTGACACATACACATAACATTGACACATACACATAACATTGTTGACACATACACGTAACATTGTTGCCACATACACATAACATTGACACATACACATAATATTGTTGCCACATACACAAAACATTGTTGCCACATATAACATTGACACATACAAGTAACATTGTTGCCACATACACACAACATTGTTGCCACATACACATAAGACTCTTGCCACAAACACATAACATTGTGTAAGGCTATTGTAACGCTGTCAAGATATTTTGATAATTAATAACATAGAATTGTATGCAAAATAATGATAGCTCTAGGCCTTTCGTGTTGCAATCAACTCATCATCAGGAGCTTGCAAAATTTCAGAAATGAGTAAGTAATCTCAGCAAATTCGTTCGGAAGGACACCTTGCTAAGACTTGCATAACACTGTATATAATGTGCCAGATATTAAATTAAGGTTTGATGAATGTGAAAAATGTTTGTCTGACAAACATTATCAATATTTTCATGATAGAGTATCGAATACAAGGAACGAAGAAACAACAAGTATTAAAAATATATGAGGGGATATACACTAACAGGTTAAGTTCTACACTGTATATACACCAGGAAGAATGTCGGGTATATTTATCTCAGTAGATATAAACCAAGAGGTTTAAATCTCTGTATATACACCAAGAGGTTTATATCTCTGTATATACACCAAGAGGTTTACATCTCTGTATATACACCAAGAGGTTTATATATCTGCATATACACCAAGAGGTTTATATCTCTATATATACTCCAAGAGGTTTATATATCTGTATATACACCAAGAGGTTTAAATCTCTGTATATACACCAAGAGGTTTATATCTCTGTATATACACCAAGAGGTTTATATCTCTGCATATACACCAAGAGGTTTATATCTCTGTATATACACCAAGAGGTTTATATCTCTGCATATACACCAAGAGGTTTATATCTCTGCATATACACCAAGAGGTTTATATATCTGTATATACACCAAGAGGTTTATATCTCTGTATATACACCAAGAGGTTTATATCTCTGCATATACACCAAGAGGTTTATATATCTGTATATACACCAAGAGGTTTAAATCTCTGTATATACACCAAGAGGTTTATATCTCTGCATATACACCAATAGGTTTATATCTCTGCATTTACACCATCTTGATGACGTGGTAAACCTGCACCCTGAGTGTGTTCCCGGGAATAACCAGACTACAGGTTTGATCCAAGCAAAAGGAAGGGTTGTTGAGGTGGTTCGGACATGTAGAGAGAATGGAGCGAAACAGAATGACTTCAAGAGTGTATCAGTCTGTAGTGGAAGGAAGGCGGGGTAGGGGTCGGCCTAGGAAGGGTTGGAGGGAGGGGGTAAAGGAGGTTTTGTGTGCGAGGGGCTTGGACTTCCAGCAGGCATGCGTGAGCGTGTTTGAGAGGAGTGAATGGAGACAAATGGTTTTTAATACTTGACGTGCTGTTGGAGTGTAAGCAAAGTAACATTTATGAAGGGATTCAGGGAAACCGGCAGGCCGGACTTGAGTCCTGGAGATGGGAAGTACAGTGCCTGCACTCTGAAGGAGGGGTGTTAATGTTGCAGTTTAAAAACTGTAGTGTAAAGCACCCTTCTGGCAAGACAGTGATGGAGTGAATGATGGTGAAAGTTTTTCTTTTTCGGGCCACCCTGCCTTGGTGGGAATCGGCCGGTGTGATAATAAAAAAAAAATTTACACCAAGAGGTTCATATCTCTGAATATACTCCAAGAGGTTTATATCTCTCTATATACACCGAGAGGTATATATTTTTAGTTCTCAACGAGAGGTTATATCTCTTATAATATACATGCGGGTCTAGCTCTCCGTATACACCTGGTGGTGACAGGTACAGCGTAGATCCACGCAAGATAAAATATTTAATAAAACAACACCCTGACAACTGCAGAGGTGGCACAGTAGCACCCTGGCAACTGCAGAGGTGGGACAGTAGCACCCTGGCAATTGCAGAGGTGGCAGAGTAACATCCTGGCAACTGCAGAGTTGGCACAGTAACACCCTGGCAACTGCAGAAGCTGCACAGTAACACCCTGGCAACTGCAGAGGTGGCACCTTAACGCCCTGGCAGCTGCAGAGGTGGCACAGTAACACCCTGGCAACTGCAGAGGTGGCACCTTAACGCCCTGGCAGCTGCAGAGGTGGCACAGTAACACCCTGGCAACTGCAGAAGCTGCACAGTAACACCCTGGCAACTGCAGAGGTGGCACCTTAACGCCCTGGCAGCTGCAGAGGTGGCACAGTAACACCCTGGCAACTGCAGAGGTGGCACAATCACACACTGGCAACTGCAGAGGTGGCACAGTCACACCCTGGCAACTGCAGAGGTGGCACAGTCACACCCTGGCAACTGCAGAGGTGACACAGCAACACCCTGGCAACTGCAGAGGTGGCACAGTCACACCCTGGCAACTGCAAAGATGGCACAGTCACACCCTGGCAACTGCAGAGGTGGCACAGTCACACCCTGGGAACTGCAGAGGTGGCACAGTCACACGTTGGCTCCTGTTGATGTGTTGCAGCCACACTCTGGTTCTTGATGACGTGGTAAACCTGCACCCTGAGTGTGTTCCCGGGAATAACCAGACTACAGGTTTGATCCAAGCAAAAGGAAGACAGCGCCAATTTACAGAATGAGGAGTCCTTGACTAATATCTTGGTAGCACCTCCTGAAGGCTGTTTAGTAGAGCAGATCTTGAAATAACAAATAAAAATTCAGTAAGACAGGGGCATGGCTGTCGCTGTCTTGCTGTGTTCTAGTACACCGGTTGACCACCGTCATGTTCATGTACTGTTCGTGGTCATTGTACTAGGACATAGGTGTACCGCCGTCATGTTTATGTTTTGTTTGTGGTCATAATTGTTCCAGGACATAGGACGAAGAGTATCATGTTTGCTGCCTTTGTTTTCATTAACTGGAAAATGGAATTAGCTTTCATTTCTTGATCTTCTATGAAAGTCACCCAGCAAAGACACTATTTCAGTGTGCGTGTAAGTTCCTACTTCTTCAAGCGCCACTATTGTCACACCAGAACAAGTGTATATATTTGTGTTTTACTAATAGCCATTAGAGTTCCGGTTTCAGTTTTGTACAAAAAGTACATTGCAAATTCAGATCTTGGAAATATAAACACATATGCAGTATAATGTGATGCTTTATTGATAACGTTTCGCCCACACAGTGGACTTTTTCAAGTCACAAACAGATCTACCTGGGGTGGAAGGTACGTGAGTATTTATAGTCAGGTTCAGAATGCTGAGGTTAGGTGGAGAATGATGCATGTGATGATCTACCGAGTGGGGTTATAGAGTCTAAAATCTTGGGTAGCTTGGAAGGGAGATTGGATAAGCGTATGAGTAGACCTGCATTGTTCCTCCATTCCTATGTTCCTATGTTGGATAGCGATGAAGAAGTTTCTTGGCAAGTGGTTCAGCTATGTTATAGAAGCCATTATTCTTGTTGAAGTTGATGGATATAGAGATAAGCGATGATTCCAGGATTCTTCGGTATTGAGTGTTGTCTTCTGTGGCGATAAGTCTTGAGTTTCTGTAGTTTATTAAATGGTTGTGTGAATTACGGTGTTGTACACAGGCATTCCTTGTATCCTCAGACCTGCTTGCGTATTGGTGTTCTGAAATACGTGTTTGTAAGTCTCTTGATATTTCGCCCACGTATAATTTGCTGCAGTCATTACAAGGGATTATGTATACCCCTGCAGAGGATGGAAGCTTGTCCTGTCTATTACTGGTAATGTCCTTGATGGTAGTGGTTGTGGAGGTAGATACTTGGAATGAGATATTGAAAAAATGTTGGAAACATGTTTGGCAATGGAGTTGGTGGGGAGGACTATGTATCTCTTCTCGGCAGTGTCTTCTCTGGGTGTGTTGAAGATGTTTAATGCCCGTCGTCTGCAGTCTCTGATGAAGTGACGAGGATAGTGAAGTTTGGAAAATACTTGCTCAATTAAAGTGCATTCTTCCTCAAGGAACTCATTGCTGCAAATTCTGAGTGCGCGCAGGAAAAAAAAACTATAATTACACCACGTTTAGTTTTGGTGTCGTAGTGAGAGTAGAAGTGGAGAAGATCGTGTTGGTTGGAGGGTTTTCGATAGACTTTATAACGGAGTTCATGGTCAGTTTTGCAGAGAAGAATATCAAGGAAAGGAAGAGTGTTGTCGACTTCTTCTTCAAGTGTGAACTGGATTGAGGGCTCGACCTGGTTGAGCTTGTCTTGGAGAGCTTGAACGTTGAATCGTCTGGGAGTTGAGGAGTGTGTCGTCAACATAACGGAGCCAGGTGACAGTCGAAGGAATAATGGTGGAGAAACGCTCGGCTTCCAGATGTTCCATGTATAGGTTCGCCAGGACGGCACTGAGTGGCGAACCCATGGGTAGTCCAAAAGTCTGCTGAAAGAGGTGATTTTCGAAACAGAAACACGTAAAGCCAATACGTAAAGAAACACGTAAAGCCAGTGCATATCTTAAAATATACTGAACTCAACCAACAACGCTCCACTGAGAAACCAAGATTATTGGTTCTACCAGGTACAGTGGCGAACATCGCACACTTTCCCTTTCAAGCAGCAATATTGCGTAGGTACCACGACCACATCTTACATCATAGATAGTACCAATATGAAGCTGGAATTTACACTACACCATACAGAGCTTGCAACAAGAACTAATAAGAAACGGAGAAGACTCTTTGCACACTGTTTCGAGAACGCAATAATGCAGGTAACCGGGACGATACCAGCAATGTATACACTGATCTAAAGTGGGGCATCTTATGTACTGGAAAACTCAAATAATCTACAAAACCTGCAACAGAGATAGACGCCACTGTACTGAAGCATCCTTAATTGCTAATTCCAGCACATGACGCTGTACCTGGTGATTCCCTTCTCTCACATGATACGGCGATTAGAAGACTTGACTTCTTCTCTTCAAGTATTTTGGTCCCAAGACCAAAATGAATCCATACCTTGAAATTTCCATGTATGATCTCCAGATAGAACTCTGGACTGCTGTTGTAACAACAAGTACAGCTGGAGGATACAACATATTTACTAAGCTCAACGATAGAAAAAATCAACGTGACAAATTTGTAAAGGTAATAAAAGATACACCAGTTTGAAGGACTAATTTTGGAACTAATAACTGAATGAAGAGTTGATCTGAGAAAATTATTAACAGGCACAAAGACCATATAAAGAAATTGAAAGGCAACAGACCAAGGTATGTCGTAGACGCTTACTGGCTTAACAAAGTCATTGGTATAAATCCCAGACTTAAGAAATTGTGTACAAAGGACGAAGCTCCAGACTGTGTAGAGCAAATGGATAACTGTAAAATGAAGTACTTTTTTTTTAAGCAAAAGTCTTTATTTGAGAAACCTGGGTAGTATAAGACTGAGGCGAAGGAGAGGTGAGAAGATGTAAGGGGAAGGGAGAAGGAAGCAGACCGTCTACCATATCTACTTAGATAACCAGATAAATTATGAAATTAATTCTGGTGTTCCATTTGGAAGATTAATTCACCTGTATAAAAATTGTTTCTTATATGCAAACATTCGTTACATATTTCGAAGCTAAAATTACTTCTCTGCATACGTATCTTCAGAGCATCAATATATTACTGGCATGAGTGACTCTTGTAATAACCTAAATGGCCAACTGGTAAGAGAATTTCAGTAACTCGACTCACGAAATCGTAATGACACGATTACAAACAAACCATACCATGGGTGGGGTTAGAACCCGCCATCAGAGAGTCGTAAAACTCCAGACCGACGTGTTAGCCACTGGCTCAGTGGCTAACGCGTCGGTCTGGAGTTTTATGACTGTCTGATCGCGGGTTCTAACCCCACCCATGGTATGGTTTATCTCAGTAAGGTTCACACTCATAAAAGAAAGTAGTGGATTGAGATTGATTTCCATTGAAATAAAAAAAATCGGTAGAGAATCATATGATTCCACACAAATTAAAAGTCAACACAATGAGAGAGAGAAAATTTACTCGGTGTTGTGTATCGTCCCTTAAACAAAGCCAGAAGAACGACACTACTGAATACTTAAATTAAACCAATAATTAATAACAAAGAAACAATAACAGTAATTGTCTTTAATGCCCCTAATATGAGCTGAAACAGTAACAAGTCACTACACAAATAACCCGCACATAGAAGACAGGAGCTTACGACGACGTTTCGGTCCGACTTGGACCATTTACAAAGTCACACTAACATGTCGTCGCAAGCTCCTTTCTTCTATGTGCGGGTTATTTGTGTATTGTTTCAGTCTCGATATTGTGCCCTTTTTTGTTATTTATCAGTAACATAACATCATGTCGTCGACTCCTGACAACGTTACACTGTAACTCGCTCTGACCTTAGACTGTGACCTTATCCAGTCATGTGCGGTACAAGAAAAACTAGGCAATAATAATCACAACTCCATTTTATTAAAAATAATCACAGACTTTAAGATATAAAATAACAATATAACGGCTCTCAGCTACGGAGCAGCAGTCTCTGAGACGTGACAAGATACTGAAGACATAAACTGTATCGATCAACTAAATACAAACATAATTCTGATTTAGGCATAATGAGCCAAGAGAGATAAAACGTGAAACGGATCAAACAAAATCAGAATGATTAAACAATTAGTTGAGATTATGAGCAAAAATTACGAACATATATAAAATCTAAATTACCTGCTAACCTCGAAATCCATACTATCTATATACAGTTACGACTCGCGAAATCGTAATAACAACTACAGACGAACCACAGAAGAAGGTGAGAGCAGGAGGGTGTTAGGATTCTCCTGGCACGGTTTCAAGCCCCACCTGGTCTGTGGTTTATATACAGTTTTAACTGTATATACAGAAAACAAGAAAAAATATGATAAGCAGAAATTCGAAAAATAAATGCATTCAAAATACTGTAAAAGAAAATAATTTTCTAATATACATCAGGAGAGAAGAAAAAACAGCGTAAGGGAAGAATAGTGAAAAACAGAAAGTCCAATAACATTATATTCAACACTTTATTCTGGTCTCTGTGGCAACATGGCACCAACATTCCCAGACCGCAAAATTTCTTTTAGATTTTGAATCTAACACACTAAACATTTACACAATTAGCAGTTTTAACATACTAAATTCCTTGATACGTTGAATATTTACAAATCAAATAAAGCTGGTGAACTAACTGCTACAATAATAATAAGAGATAATGCATACTGAAGTATTTACCCACAAATAATATTGAACACAGACAGACGGGAAACTATAAATGTCAACCAGCAATGATTTTAAGCTGATGATCACATCAGCTTAAAATCATTGTTGGTTAAACTAATGGAAATAGTCATAAGAAGGAAGATCAGTAATTCTTTATATTATTAAAATTATACCGGAAATCAACATCGAATTTGGATCAAAAATCATACCATTTTTGACTTACCCGTATTTTTTAATCATATATACAAAACATGGATGATCAAGTGGATACAAAAGCTGTATATCTTTATTCCCCCCCCCCAAAAAAAAAAAAAAAAAAATCATCTGTGAGCGCCATCGAAGACTGCTGCCAGAATAATAGTGCGTGTTATACGAGCAAAAACTGTATGCCTGTGTTATTGTCTGCCTCGCAAACAGGAAACAACGAAAAATACTTAATGTAGAAATGTTTGAAGGACATCACTGATTCTTTACACACATGCTGCTATGTATGATCTTCTATGTAACTGTATTTGCGTATACCAGAATAAACTTACATACTTAATCTTGGGGTAGGGCTAGTATAAACTAGCTGCATTAGCTAGTGACACACAGCTGGGACAAAATGCAACAGCCAAAGCACAGTCATGTGGATAGGTTATCATTGTGATGAGCGGAGTTTCACTGTGAATAACCCCGTATAGGATGTAATTATTTCCGATACTGACAGTTTTTATGCAACAAAATAATGGAAACAAGAGATGGGAAGAACCTTGCAAAACTCATGATCAATATTCACAAATATTCCAAATTTTATCTACGTACTGAGAACAAAAACAAGAGAATAATATTTCGGATACAAAACAATAAGAAACCGCAGTGACTCTCTATAATGCGTATTTTACCCATATCTTTAATACACCATCTGTTATTGCCTTACAAATTAGAGATGTATCGGATGTGACAATTTAGATATCCGTGGATACGGATGTGTATGAGGATGTCTTGATTATTTTGTGGATGCGTATTCGGATGTAAGAAATTGTGCGGATGTTCCACCGATGTTGATGCTGATGTGTGAAATTTTGCGGATGTTTCGCGGATTCGGATTTGGATGCATAAGCGGGTATCCGTTCACAGTAAAATGCGGATACGGATGTAAGAAATTGTGCGGATGTCCGATACATCACTATTACAAATTACATATAAACTGACGATATATTGAATAGAGTTGAGAGAAAATAACTAAATTCTACTATCATTATGAAATAAATCATGTAAAAAAAACACTCGAACCTCCTAACTTTTTCTCTGGTATAAAATGAACACTAAGAGATCTTACTCAACATTTAAACATCATGAACAATATTTATTCACCTGAACACGAACAACAATATCAAGTGCAAGATGAGTCAGTAAGTCAAAACATTGTAACTTTATTGAAATAGATGATACTCGAATGTGTGCATAAGTTATTTTGCAAGTATATATTCAGATTAATTAAACAATCTACTCGCTTAAGCTCTAAGCGTGAAAATAATAATAGCATTTAAGATGGAGTATAACAAGCACTTGGTAAACATTGGATTCCACTAAATACCATCTAGGGGTGAACTATAATCAGTAATGATTACATTTCAGCAATTACATCTTAATGATCTGGTAATAAGAAAACTGCAGAATGAAATATTAGATGTGGAAGTAATGGTTGTGGTGGTGGCTGCGTGTGTACTCACCTAATTGTGGTTGAAGGGGTTGAGACTCGGCTCCTGCCTCTGCCTCTTCACTGATCGCTACCAGGTCCTCTCTCTCTCTCTCTCTCTCTCTCTCTCTCTCTCTCTGCTTCCTGAGCTTTGTCATACCTCGTCTTAAAGCTATGTATGGTTCCTGCCTCCACTACATCACTTGCTAGGCTATTCCACTTCATGACTACTCTATTGCTGAAGAAATACTTCCTAACATCCCTGTGACTCGTCTGAGTCTTCACCTTCCAATTATTTCTGTGTCCCCTCTCTAGAGCAACCTGTCTCTATTCACCTTATCTATTCCACGCAGTATTTTGTATGTCGTTATCATGTCTCCCCTGACCCTCCCGTCCTCCAGTGTCGTCAGTCCGATTTCCCTCAACCTTTCTTCGTAGGACATTCCCCTGAGCCCCGGAACTAGCCTTTTTGCAAACCTTTGCAATTTCTCTAATTTCTTGACGTGCTTGATCAGGTCTGGGTTCCAAACTGGTGCTGCATACTCCAGTATGGGTCTGACGTACACAGTGTACAGTACCTTGAACGATTCCTTACTAAGGTATCAGAACGCTATTCTCAGGTTTGCCAGGGGCCCATATGCTGCAGCAGTTATCTGGTTGATGTGTGCCTCCGGAGACGTGCTTGGTGTTGTGGTTACCCCAAGATCTTTCTCCTTGAGCGAGGTTTGCAATATATGACCACCTAGCCTATACTCTGTCTGTGGTCTTCTTTGCCCTTCTCCGATCAGCATGACTTTGCACTTGGCAGGGTTGAATTCAAGAAGCCAGTTGCTGGACCACGTGTCCAGCCTGTCCAGGTCTCTTTGTAGTCCTGTCTGAGCCTCATCTGATGTAATTCTCCTCATTAACTTCACATCATCTGTGAACAGGGACACCTCTGAGTCTATCCCTTCCATCATGTCATTCACATATGCCGAAAATAGCACTGGTCCTAGGACCGACCCCTGTGGGACCCCGCACGTCACAGGTGCCCACTGTGATACCTCATCACGTACCATTACTCGTTGTTGCCTCCCTGTCAGGTATTTTCTGATCCACTGCAGTGCCCTTCCTGTTATATGCGCCTGATCCTCTAGTTTCTGCACTAATTTCTTATGAGGAACTGTGTCGAAGGCCTTCTTGCAGCCCAAGAAAATGCAATCAACCCACCCCTCTCTCTCGTGTCTTACTTCTGTAACTTTGTCATAAAACTACAGAAGGTTTGTGATACAGGACTTGCCACCCATGAATCCGTGCTGGTTGTCGTCTATAATCTTGTTCCGTTTCAGGTGCTCCACCACTCTCTCCTGATAATCTTCTCCATGACTTTGCACACTATACACGTCAGTGACACTGGTCTGTAATTTAGTGACTCTTTTCTGTCTCCTTTTTTAAATATGGGGACTACATTTGCTGTCTTCCATACCTCGGGTAGTTGCCCAGTTTCAAGGGATGTGTTCAAGATTGTGGTTAATGGGACACACAACATTTCTGCTCCCTCTCTGAGGACCCACGGGGAGATGTTGTCCGGTCCCATTGCCTTTGAGGTATCAAGGTCACTTAGCAGCTTCTTCACCTCCTTCTCAGTTGTGTGTATGTCATCCAGCACTTGTTGGTGTATTCCCTGATGGTGTCCCCCTCTGTCCTGTGTGTGTATGTATGTGTGTGCACACCTGCACCTGATCATTCAGGAGAAACTTCAACGAAGTCCAGTTGTATACACAGCTCCATAGGTAACAATGGAGTTGATGAATTAGACACATGTGCAACATCTGGGTATCTTTATTTTGTAGATGTTTCACCATCCATTGGCTTCATTAGTATATGTCAAGTAAAAGGACACAGATGCAACTAATTTGACATTTTATTGTGGCGACGTTTTGCTCTCCAGGAGCTTTATCAAGCCGTTACTTAACATATTGTCAGTAATTCTATTAATATTAATTCATTAGTATAATACACAGACATAATATAAACACTCTTGATAAAGCCACTAGATGGCGAAACGTCTACAAACATTCCAAGATGTTGTACTTCTGTCTTATTCTTTATCTTTCGGTATAGTATACCACTGATCTAGAACAGCGGAGTTACACGAGGACATGAAAAATAAACACCACTAAAATGTACAGGCAGTGTCAAGCCCATATCTTCCAACCACTGCCATCTCTATGGTAAATTCCATGCAATTTTTTGTAAATGGTATGAAATAGTTTTTCCTCTTATATAGATGTAGGGAGATAACTTAATTCATTATTCATTCCTCCAAAATCTAGATAATATACGTAGTCTTCAATCTACAGTAAATACAATTTGATAGTCCTCAGTAGTAAGCCTCTGTGTGTCCATTATATTTTTCTGCTCTTTCTATTTTTTGTTTTCGTTAATATATATATATATATATATATATATATATATATATATATATATATATATATATATATATATATATATATATATATAGATTATTTGAGAAAATCTAAAAGAATTAGTGATAAGGAAGGAGAAGCGATAATATTTAATCAGTTATGTAAGGAAAAGAGCGAATATAAATGTATAAATTCATTGTTTATGTGGATTAAAATAAGGGTAGGATTCAAAAAGTGGGTTATATTAAGTGTTTATGCACATAAAGAGAGGAGATAAGAGGATAGATAGGGAGAGAGAGAGAGAGAGAGAGAGAGAGAGAGAGAGAGAGAGAGAGAGAGAGAGAGAGAGAGAGAGAGAGAGAGAGAGAGAGAGAGAGAGAATATGTTAAATATCGGAGACCTGCAGAAACTGTTGTAGTGTGTGTAGAAGGTATATTTGGGGTACCCCTGGTACCCCAACCTTGTAAGGTTTAGTAATAGGTAATATGATTAAAAAAAGAGGAAAAATAAGTACACAAGATATGAAATAGGGCATAAGTATTATTAGTAGTATTAGCAGATGATAAGCTGATAGACTTCACGATGAGCAATATTTTAAAGGGTCAACAGATATTTCTGATCATTATTTAATTATAACTACAATAAGAGTAAAAGGTAAAGTAGATGGGAAGGAAGAAATTGAGTAAGAGTCAAGTGAAAGTTTATAAATTAATTTAGGAGGCAATTAAGGTAAGATATAAGCAACTGTTAGGAGAAAGATGGGTTAGAGAGAGTATAGGTAATAGCGAGGCTGAAGGAGTTGAAGAGATTGAAGGAGGTGAAGAGGTATGGGGTAGATTTAAGAATGCAGTGTTAGTGTACATCAGAAGTTTGTGAGTATAGAAGGGCGGGTGCAGGAGGGAAGAGGAACCATTCATAAAGTGATGAGGTAATGAGAGTGGTGAGTTGGCATACGAGGGTTTTTTACATAAATGAAGTGTTATAAGGAGAGTAGAATATATCTAGAGTAAAAGAAAAAGTAGTTAAGAGTTTGGTAGAGAGCAAATGAGAGAGTGGGAGAGGTTTTTGCAGCAAATTTTTCTGTAAATACGAAAGTGTTTTGTAGAAATTAATAAGTCCAGGAAGCTATTAGATAGGGAGAGAGAAGTACTGGGAAGATGTATGGACTATTTTGAGAAGCTGTTGAATATTGATGACAGGGAGGCAGTTATTTCATGCACAGGGCAGAGAGGTATAATATCTTACAGGAGAGACAAAGAGGCAGATGCGAGTGTGTGAGAGGTGCTTGAGGCAGTGGGTAGAATAAAAGTAGGAGAAGCAGCTGGGATTGATTGGAAAAAGAAAGAAATGTTAAAAGCATGAGGAGATAAAGTTTTTGAGTGGCTGCTGCATTTGCTCAGTAAATGCATGAAATAAAGTAAGGTACCTAGGGATTGGCAGAGAGCATGAATACTAAATTTGTGTAAAGGAAAAGGGGAGAAAAGAGACTGAAAAAATTATAGAATAAGCCTGATGATTATATGAGGTAAAGTGCATAGAGTTATTATTGCTTATTATTGAGAGAATTAAGAGAAAGGCAAAACGTAAATAAAGGGAGGTTCTAGAGAAAGTAAGAGATGTGTAGACCAAGTGTTTACGTTGAAATATATAAATGAAGAATATAGACATAAAGAAATGGAAATTGTCGATGCATTTATGGATTCAGGAAAGCATATGATAGGGTGGATACAGAAACAATGTGGAAGATGTTGTAGGTGTATGGAATAGGTTGTAGGTAACTCAAGAAGTCGTAATGACAAGATTGCAAACAAGCCATACCACGGGCTGGATTGAACCCGCGGTCAGAGAGTCTCAAAACTCCAGACCGTCGCGTTAGCCACTGGACCAGCTAGCCACAATAAGATTCGTCCAACTAGGTATATTTCTACACCATAGGAAGGTTAGCATAGGCACCACTGTGACCACAAATGCAAGTTTTTACAGACGAATCTCCAGCTAGCGTGGCCGTGACGAACTCTAGCTCAAGTCTCCTCACTGCCGTCAACATGACTCACGAAATCGTAATGACACGATTGCATACAAACCATACCAAGGTTTGTGGCTAACGCGACGGTTTGGAGTTTTGAGACTCTCTGACTGCGGGTTCAATCCCGCCCATGGTATGGTCGTAGGTAACTTAAAGCAGCTAAAAGTTCTCATGAAGACAGTGAGACTTAACTATGCAGAAGAGTGAGAGATTATATTCCAGTAAAAGTAGACATTAGAGATATATTATGATACAATGGTTGCTTAACAAATCTACGGAAGGGATTGTTGAAGAAGCAATTGCTAGAGTGTTGCCAGAGATGTGGATTAAGAGATAAAATTTTTAATACGACATAGGATTATTCACAGTTGCTTTTAACTTATGATACCGTTCTTTTAGGATATTCTGAAGAGAAGTGAACATAGGAAAGAGTAAGTGGATGACAGTGACAAACAATTTAGGTAATGAAAGACAGTTAAGATTGGAAGGAAGTAGTATGGAGAAAATTAGCGTGTTCAGGTATTTATAAGTTGACATGCCAGCGGATGGGTCTATCAAAGATGAAGTGAAGCATGGAATTGCCGAAGGAAAAACGTAGGTGGTGAATTGAGGTATCAATTCACCACCTATGTTTTTCATGGAAGCAAAAAGGAGATTATATAAGAGTATAATACATTACAGCATACCTATATGGGTGTGAAGAATGGGTTTTGAAGGTTGTAGCGAGTAGTTTGGAGGTTGTAGCGAGTAGTTTGGAGGTTGTAGCGAGTAGTTTGGAGGTTGTAGCGAGTAGTTTGGAGGTTGTAGCGAGTAGTTTGGAGGCAGTGGAAATGTCATGTCTGATCGCAATGTGTAATGCAAATTTTATAAAGAGAATTCGAAGTTTGGAGATTAGAATTAGGTGTGAGGCTACTAAAAATATAGGTAAACTGTTCAGTAAACTAACAACTTGATAAATCAGACACTTGTGCAAAACTTGGGTATCTTTACTGTAAAAACATTTCGCTAACTAGTGGTTTCCTCAGTCCAATACGGTGAAGAATGATTGAATATAAGAAGGAACTTGAGGTATTCAGTCCCTCAACCCAAGCTGATGGACTGAAGAGGGGCAATTTGAACTTAAAATTAGGATGGAGCAAAATTTGATGACATGGAGGGTGTATAAATTTGTAGTGTAAATAATGACGGGTGGAGGTCATCCTAGGAAAAGTTGGAGGGAGGGGATAAAGGAGGTTTTGTATGCCAGGGGCTTGGACATTCACCAGACCTATGTGTGTAAGATGGGAGTAGAGGTAAGTGGTTTTTTGTAACTAGATGTGCTGTTGGAGTGTGAGCAAGCTAATTCATGAAGGGATTTAGGGAAACCTGTTAAACTGGGAGTCCTGGAGGTGGCAAATACAGTGCCTACACTCTGAAGGAGGGATGGGGATATTGCAGTTTGGAGGGTCATCTGAACTGTATTGCCAGCACGCTTCTGACAAGATAGTTTGAGTGAGTCATGGTGCAAGTCTTTTTTTTCCTTTCTCGGGACACCTCACCTTGGTGGGAGACGGCCGGTGTGCTCGGAAAATAAATTATTTCATTGTTAAGATAAAGTTTGATTGCATCTTTTGTTAGTTACAAGGTAATGTGTTTGAATTCACTCTTGTCTCACAATTTCCAGAGGAACAATTTAAAATAACCCATTATTGACCATTAAAATGCCACGAATTGATGAAGTTCCTGGAGAGATCCAAACATTGTCTATAAGTTTCGTTAACAAATTGTTGGTTGGTAGTGAGTTGTTCCAACAACAGTATTGTGACTTATATTAATAATATTCTTCCAATTAATTAAATAAAAAAAATCCTAGCGAAATTCCTCTGTGAGAAGCGAAGGTTCCAATCTTTGCTTAAGAAACTGAGGATGCAATCAACTACCAGGACCAATGTTCTTTCAAGGATATTTTTAACCTTATTAAATATCTCGCTGGGAATTCCAGCAAACCCAGAGTCTAATTTCGCATCGCTCTTCATCCAGCTAAACTCGACGCCATGTAAGTTATATTATCAGGGTTTCAAAGGACCAAGAATAGTAGGTAATTACGAATATCGTAAAAGAACGGAGAGGGAGACTGGGAGAAATATACTTGTGCGTTTTGACTTTCTTCCTCCTCCTCCTCCTCTGTCCGTAGTATCTCTTGGTCAGACACTATAATACGAACCCTTTACGCACAATTATCAAGATGGTGAAGGGAACCATGTAAAAAAAAGTTAAATAGATACTATTATTAGCTTTACTTTATCATCTGCCGACCATCTGCCTGTCTGCTCACCTGCACGAGAATTACACTGGATCATGCCTCAGGCTAAAATAGGAACTTTAACCTTTCCTCCTCCTGGAGCACAGCCACAATTATACAGAGTCTCGCCGAGTCTGAAGGATCTGTAAGTCATTAACAGGCAAATGAGTTTCCCTCTTTCCTAATATGTTTATTTTTCCTCTATTATCTACCTTGTGCATAATTAGTATCAAATTTGCTTTTTCTGAGTTCGTAAAGTGAAGTCCAGGATTTTTCCATAATTCAAGGTACAGCTTAACAAATCTTTGAGAGCAAATGTGTTGGAGATGTCCGAGCAAAGCTTAGACCTCTCCACTGAATGACACCCGAATTGCCATGACAATGTTCTCCATCGAGACACCACAAGACTCCAAGCGGACATCAACCAAATCTTTAAATGAGCCACTGATAGCAATATGAAGTTCAATAATGAGAAATTTCAACTACTCAGATATGGAAAACTTGAGAAAATTAAAACTGTATAAAGGCATATAACAAATTCTAACCACACAATAGAGCAAGAAAATATTGTGAAGGACCTGGGAGTGATAATGCCAGAGGATCTTACCTTCAAAGACCACACTGTATTCACCTCATCTGCCAGAAAAATGATAGGATGGATAATAAGAAACTTCAAAACTAGCGACGCAAAGCCCATGATGATTCTCTTAAAATCGCTTGTTCTCTCTAGGCTGGAATACTGTTGTACACTGACTGCCCCCTTCAAGGCTGGCGAAACTGCCGACCTGACGAGTGTACAGAGAACATTCACGGCACACATAAGTACGATAAGGCACCTAAATTACTGGAATGCAGGCGAGAAAGATACATGATAATAAACAATTGGAAAATCCTAGAGAGATTAGTACCAAACCTGTACACGAAAATCACTCCCGATGAAAGCAAAAGACTCGGCAGGGGAGGCAACATTCCCGGAATGAGAAGCAGGGGCGTCACGGGACAGGATGGGTAAAAGTAAAAAAAAAAATAACTACGCTAACGTTATTTTATAAATAAGCATAACAGACATAATACCATAACATAAACTGTTATAATCTTACGGAACAGACGTTAACATAGTCGGCATTTTCGTTCTTACATTGTGGGTTAGCAGTGAATATAAATACTTGTTTGTAAGAAAATATTTAGGTTTTCCAGGCTTTGCTACAGTTGTTGGTCCAGCCTCTAAACTATCCATTGATAAATGTTAATTAACGCTGCTGAATCCAAGTTTGAACACTTGCATGGAGTTCCCTTCAGTTTTGAATGCTAGATATGATATTAACGTAAATGTTTCATGGTTCGAGTACCAAGAATCGCGTCTCTACCTGCTCTTGCCCTGATTAATCCACATGGGTTTATTACTTCACTTTGTAATAATATTATTGATTCATTCAGTTTCTCCATTGCTCTTATGTTTTACTGACTGTCAGATGATCAGTTTCCTTCTGTGACGTCACGTCATGTATCAGATATATTTCTTTGCTTCACTTTCTAAATCCCCTGTGTCAATTTTTCTCTTGAATCAAATAATGTGATTTTTTTCCCCATTTGTGACTCACTGTTTGTAATCCATTCCTCTTTTGTCTCGTCTGAAAATTTTCTTATCATTTTCCTTTCTTCAAAATTCTTTCCCTCTCTAAGAATCATTCCAAGTTAATCGCTGCAGTATTTTCTACGTCGTGCACATGTCATTTCGTGGTCATATTTCTCATTCTGACCTGGTACTGGGACTGAACATTTAAATAGTGCAACTTAATACATTATAGAAACGTCGAAACTCATACTTGACCATTATTCTTACCTGAATTACATTAATTTTTTTTGTTTAAGGGAAAGTAAAGGTTCTACACTGACTCTGATAACATAAACACACACTGAAGGGATGAAAATGGAAAATACAATATATAAAAATCCTATGAACCGTCTTTTATCTGTCACCATCTTTTACACTGTTGACATTAATAAATACATGTGCAGGAGACTGACATCACTGATATAATGCTATACCAGTTTATTCTTCTACTCTTCCGAGTGATGTTTCCTCCCTGTCTGTGATTCTTGGTGAAACCCCAACAGTATTTTCGACTTGATTTAATATTCTTTTCTAAGAATCGTATTGGTGTATTTAATAGGAAAGTCTCTCGGGGACAAGTTTATTGTTTATGGCTGGCTAGCTGCGCCAGTTCCAGCATCCTGGTATGTTTAATGACTTTCTAAAATGGCATTCTTAGAGTGTCAGCCCCTTGCTAGAGGTAGGATGTAGGATGAAAGATAAGGTAGGAGAGAAGAATAAAGAGATAGAATGGAATGATGTAAGCAGAAGTAGGATGGAAAGAAAATAGAGGTTTTTCTGGAAGGATGAAAGAGGAAGCAAGACTGATGAATCAGTGTAGAAGGATAAGAGAATGACATAAGTAGAATGAAAGAAGATATGTGATGGTAAATGAAAACGGAAGAAGGAATGAAGGACAAAAGAGTGAAAGTTGAGATATTATGAAAAACAGTAAATTTTCAGAGCTAAAATTAAGTCTCTTCCCTCTCTGGCAGGATATCGGTCCTTCAGTAATCAATAGACCTGAGAGACTGAAGGTCCCCGACCACATCTGACCAGTAAGGTATTTACTGATATATTTTATCCACTATATATGCATAGATATTTTCCGCAAGTTGTCGATACCAGGTAATAATAAAATTAATAATATTAACTTTTAATAATTATAATAATTTTTTTTATGTGAATGCTAACTAAGAAAATTACATTTCGATTATTAATTTGTTAGTCACATGTTTATGTTGTATGTCCAGACTTTGTATGTCAGGAAGATGTATGTCCTAACTCGGCTTGTCTTAGACACGTGTCAGAGAACAAGTGTTATACTTGAACACAAAAATATGTTATCGATGCATTTTTATAATAGTTATTGAGAGTCAAAGTAAAAGAAACATTACGAAAATGAATTAAAACTGACTCGTCTTTAATTATCTCTCCTCTCCTTCACACTGTTCTTCTCTCCTTCACACTGTTCTTCTCTTCTTCACACTGTTCTTCTCTCCTCTCCTTCACACTGTTCTTCTCTCCTCTCCTTCACACTGTTCTTCTCTCCTCTCCTTCACACTGTTCTTCCTTCCTCTCCTTCACACTGTTCTTTTCTCCTGGCCTTCACACTGTTCTTCTCTCCTCTTCTTCACACTGTTCTTCTCTTTTATCCTTCACACTGTTCTTCTCTTCTTCACACTGTACTTCCTTTCTCCCGCACACTGTTCTTCTCTCCTTCACACTGTTCTTCTCTCCTTCACACTGTTCTTCTCTCCTTCACACTGTTCTTCTCTCCTCTCCTTCACACTGTTCTTCTCTCACCTCACTGTTCTTCTCTCCTCTCCTTCACATTGTTCTTTTCTTCTCTCCTTCACACTGTTCTTCTCTCCTCTCCTTCACAATGTTAATCTCTCCTCTCCTTCACACTGTTCTTCTCTCCTCTCCTTCACATTGTTCTTTTCTTCTCTCCTTCACACCGTTCTTCTCTCCTCTCCTTCACACTGTTCTTCTCTCCTCTCCTTCACAATGTTCTTCTCTCCTCTCCTTCACTATGTTCTTCTCTCCTCTCCTTCGCAATGTTCTTCTCTCCTCTCCATCACACTGTTCTTCTCTCCTCTCCTTCACACTGTTCTTCTCTCCTCTCCTTCACACTGTTCTTCTCTCCTCTCCTTACCACTGTTCTTATCTCCTCTCCTTCACACTGTTCTTCTCTCCTCTCCTTCACAATGTTCTTCTCTCCTCTCCTTCACATTGTTCTTTTCTTCTCTCCTTCACATTGTTCTTTTCTTCTCTCCTTCACAATGTTCTTTTCTCCTCTCCTTCACAATGTTCTTCTCTCCTCTCCTTCACATTGTTCTTTTCTTCTCTCCTTCACACTGTTCTTCTCTCCTCTCCTTCACACTTTTTTTCTCTCCTCTCCTTCACACTGTTTTTCTCTCCTTCACACTGTTCTTCTCTCCTCTCCTTCACACTGTTCTTCTCTCCTCTCCTTCACACTGTTCTTCTCTCCTCTCCTTCACACTATTCTTCTCTCCTCTCCTTCACACTGTTCTTCTCTCCTTCACACTGTTCTTCTCTCCTCTCCTTCACACTGTTCTTCTCTCCTCTCCTTCACACTGTTCTTTTCTCCTCTCCTTCACACTGTTCTTCTCTCCTCTCCTTCACACTATTCTTCTCTCCTCTCCTTCACACTGTTCTTCTCTTCTTCACACTGTTCTTTTCTCCTCTCCTTCACACTGTTCTTCTCTCCTCTCCTTCACATTGTTCTTTTCTCCTCTCCTTCACACTGTTCTTCTCTCCTCTTCTTCACACTGTTCTTCTCTCCTCTCCTTCACACTGTTCTTCTCTCCTCTCCTTCACATTGTTCTTTTCTCCTCTCCTTCACACTGTTCTTCTCTCCTCTTCTTCACACTGTTCTTCTCTCCTCTCCTTCACACTGTTCTTCTCTCCTCTCCTTCACATTGTTCTTTTCTCCTCTCCTTCACACTGTTCTTCTCTCCTCTCCTTCACACTGTTCTTCTCTCCTCTCCTTCACACTGTTCTTCTCTCCTCTCCTTCACACTGTTCTTCTCTCCTTCACACTGTTCTTCTCTCCTCTCCTTCACACTGTTCTTCTCTCCTCTCCTTCACACTGTTCTTTTCTCCTCTCCTTCACACTGTTCTTCTCTCCTCTCCTTCACATTGTTCTTTTCTCCTCTCCTTCACACTGTTCTTCTCTCCTCTTCTTCACACTGTTCTTCTCTCCTCTCCTTCACACTGTTCTTCTCTCCTCTCCTTCACATTGTTCTTTTCTCCTCTCCTTCACACTGTTCTTCTCTCCTCTCCTTCACACTGTTCTTCTCTCCTCTCCTTCACACTGTTCTTCTTTCCTCTCCTTCACACTGTTCTTCTCTCCTTCACACTGTTCTTCTCTCCTCTCCTTCACACTGTTCTTCTCTCCTCTCCTTCACACTGTTCTTTTCTCCTCTCCTTCACACTGTTCTCTCCTCTCCTTCACAGTGTTCTTCTCTCCTCTTCTTCACACTGTTCTTCTCTCCTCTTCTTCACACTGTTCTTCTCTCCTCTCCTTCACACTGTTCTTCTCTCCTCTCCTTCACATTGTTCTTTTCTCCTCTCCTTCACACTGTTCTTCTCTCCTCTCCTTCACACTGTTCTTCTCTCCTCTCCTTCACACTGTTCTTCTCTCCTCTCCTTCACACTGTTCTTCTCTCCTTCACACTGTTCTTCTCTCCTCTCCTTCACACTGTTCTTCTCTCCTCTCCTTCACACTGTTCTTTTCTCCTCTCCTTCACACTGTTCTCTCCTTTCCTTCACATTGTTCTTTTCTCCTCTCCTTCACACTGTTCTTCTCTCCTCTTCTTCACACTGTTCTTCTCTCCTCTCCTTCACACTGTTCTTCTCTCCTCTCCTTCACATTGTTCTTTTCTCCTCTCCTTCACACTGTTCTTCTCTCCTCTCCTTCACTGTTCTTCTCTCCTCTCCTTCACACTGTTCTTTTCTCCTTCACAATGTTCTTCTCTCCTCTCCTTCACACTTTTCTTTTCTCCTTTATAATGTTCTTCTCTCCTCTTCTTCACAATATTCTTCTCTCCTCTCCTTCACACTGTTCTTCTCTCCTCTCCTTCACACTGTTCTTCTCTCCTCTCCTTCACAATGTTCTTCTCTCCTCTCCTTCACACTGTTCTTCTCTCCTCTCCTTCACAATGTTCTTCTCTCCTCTCCTTCACACTGTTCTTCTCTCCTCTCCTTCACAATGTTCTTCTCTCCTCTTCTTCACACTGTTCTTCTCTCCTCTCCTTCACACTGTTCTTCTCTCCTCTCCTTCACACTGTTCTTTTCTCCTTCACAATGTTCTTCTCTCCTCTTCTTCACACTGTTTTTCTCTCCTCTCCTTCGCAATGTTCTTCTCTCCTCTCCTTCACAATGTTCCTCTCTCCTCTCCTTCACAATGTTCTTCTCTCCTCTCCTTCACACTGTTCTTCTCTCCTCTCCTTCACAATGTTCTTCTCTCCTCTCCTTCACAATGTTCTTCTCTCCTCTCCTTCACAATGTTCTTATCTCCTCTCCTTCACACTGTTCTTCTCTCCTCTTCTTCACACTGTTCATCTCTCCTCTCCTTCACACTGTTCTTTTCTTCCTCTCACTGTTCTTCTCTCCTCTCCTTCACACTGTTCTTCTCTCCTCTTCTTCACACTGTTCTTCTCTCCTCTTCTTCACACTGTTCTTCTCTCCTCTCCTTCACACTGTTCTTCTTTCCTCTCCTTCACACTGTTCTTTTCTCCTTCACACTGTTCTTCTCTCCTCTCCTTCACACTGTTCTTCTCTCCTCTTCTTCACACTGTTCTTCTCTCCTCTCCTTCACACTGTTCTTCTCTCCTCTCCTTCACACTGTTCTTCTCTCCTTCACACTGTTCTTTTCTCCTTCACACTGTTCTTCTCTCCTCTTCTTTACACTGTTCTTCTCTCCTTTCCTTCACACTGTTCTTCTCTCCTCTCCTTCACACTGTTCTTCTCTCCTCTCCTTCACACTGTTCTTCTCTCCTCTTCTTCACACTATTCTTCTCTCCTCTCCTTCACACTGTTCTTCTCTCCTCTCCTTCACACTATTCATCTCTCCTTCACACTGTTCTTCTCTCCTTCACACTGGTCTTTCCTCTTCTTCACAATGTTCTCCTCTCCTTCACAATGTTCTTCTCTCCTCTCCTTCACACTGTTCTTCTCTCCTCTCCTTCACACTAATCATCTCTCCTTCACACTGTTCTTCTCTCCTCTCCTTCACACTAATCATCTCTCCTTCACACTGTTCTTCTCTCCTTCACACTGTTCTATCCTCTTCTTCACAATGTTCTCCACTCCTTCACAATGTTCTCCTCTCCTTCACAATATTCTCCTCTCCTTCACAATGTTCTCCTCTCCTTCACACTGTTCTTCTCTCCTTCACACTGTTCTATCCTCTCCTTCACAATGTTCTCCTTCAGAATGCTCTCGTCTCCTTCACAATGTTCTCCTCTCCTTCACAATGTTCTCCTTCACAATGTTCTCCTCTCCTTCACAATGTTCTCCTCTCCTTTACAATGTTTTCTTCTCCTTCACAATGTTCTCCTCCTTCACAATGCTCTCCTCCACAATGTTCTCCTCTCCTTCACAATGTTCTCCTCCTTCACAATGTTCTCCTCTTCTTCACAATGTTCTCCTCTCCTTCACAATGTTCTCCTCTCCTTCACAATGTTCTCCTCTCCTTCACAATGTTCTCCTCTCCTTCACAATGTTCTCCTGTCCTTCACATTGTTCTCCTTCACAATGTTCTCCTCTCCTTCACAATGTTCTCCTCTCCTTCACAATGTTCTCCTGTCCTTCACATTGTTCTCCTTCACAATGTTCTCCTCTCCTTCACAATGTTCTCCTCTCCTTCACAATGTTCTCCTCTACCCTCCTTCACAATTGTCTTCACTTTCCAGTGTACTGATGGAACGCAAAGTTGGATACACTAGCTATTGTTGGGGAAAATGGGATACACAGTAGTAATGCAGAGATACAGCCTGGAATACACTTCACAATGCAGGGATACAGCATGGGATACAATAGAATAATGTAATAGCACATATAATGCGTTCAAAAGGATTATCTGGAAAAGTGAACAGATGAACCTTGTTAAAAATAGAGCCCAGAGAGTAATAGTAAAAGTGAAGTTAGAGGCTGCTACACTGAGCGGATAATATATATATATATATATATATATATATATATATATATATATATATATATATATATATATATATATATATATATATATATATATATATATAATCATCCTCTGCATGCATCGACTGATGAAAGATTTGTACAGTGTTTTAGAATAATATCTGTAAGTAAAGATGTTCATTATTGTTTTCCGACGAGAGTAAATATACAACACCCTGAGGTCTGAAGACATGAGTCTTGGAATATAAGATGGTACACTGGGTGCTCCAAGGAAATGCTTGCTAGTGCAAAGGATTGGAAATTAAAAAACTAAAATGATACACTTGCAAAAGTAATAATGCAAATAGAAAACAACGTCAATAATTTAGTTTAAATGCAGTGAAAGCAAATGCATCAAAACTTTATATAGGCCATTCTGTCAAGATAATGAGATCGTGAGAAAAGGTAATGGTAGCCTTTGGCAAAGGTACAGTTGCAATATTTTTGGGTAAAACTGAGTAAATGGCTCAAAACAAAGTACCTGGAGGTTTGTACCTGAACTAAATTACAAGGCTGGACAGTTTACTGTACAACCTTGACCAGGCAAGATTTGGTTTGGAACAATCATGCACGAAAATACATAAACTGTAGCAATAACTGCTGCTTGTCACTATTCCATGAAATACACAAGAACGCAGGTTTGCAATGAAGCTTCAGAAATATGTATATACATTTTGAGCATAAACGTGGTATGGACTGGTTGCAATTGGCAAAAAAAAGTGCACAAAGCACTGCAAATATTACATAGAATATATGGTAGGAACGGCTGAATTGGGATTTCATGAATAACTGGCAGATCAGTGAAAGGATTACTGATGGTAGCAGCTGCAAAAATTTTCTGTTGTAAGAGTATTGGCTGAACTGCATTGTACATGTATGTGAAGCTCTTGATATAGACAGTACAAACTTCACGCGAAGGTATAAACGGGACATAAGTCCTTTGAGAAGTATCCTTGTTTGTGATATTTGGTGTCTTGAAGAATTTTATTGTTTTGCTTTATCGCTTCTCTCCTTTGCTGGTTTCCTTGATTTTGTTACTTTACATTTCCGCTTCCTTGCAGTGCAGATGCATCTTATTGTTGCCTGGCATCACTGATTATGATGGTTTGCTGCTAGTTGGGGTATACCTCTAATGCAAGGCAGACCTTTGGTGACTTCCATGATCATTGTATACTCTACCAAAATTATCTCTGCAGCATTGCTGGCATATTTTTATTGTTCTTTCTATTGGCATCATATATCAGTTATATAACCAATGTAGAGCTTTGTGAATTAATCCGCAGCAAGCTAAGAACTGATCCATGATCTATGACTTCTCCATCTGGTGTGTTGACTGCACAGCAAGACGGTGTTAGTCTGCACTCTGCACTACGGTTCCATTCTCCTGTTAGTAGCAATCATTCTCCTGAGGATTTTCTTTATAATCAGCAGGTCAATGAAGCAAACAGCAGCAGACCAGATTTAGCGTAGGATATCTGACTTCTTAGCTCTCGTGTCAGAGAACGTAGCTGTAGAATAGACTACGGGAGAGTGCGATTTGAGAAGAGATAATATCATCGTCCCTGTGCAAAAATCAGCGTGATAAGTACCTATTTTTTCTGAAGCTGATCATTAGCAATTTTTCAAATCCTTCAAGAATAAGATCAGAGCTTTATAGTTGCCGATTGAGCACTAGGTGGTACTTGTTCGCACAGTATTGAATTCAAAATCATATGAAGATTTCTCTAGCTAAAATGGCGAGGAATTGCATATTACTGTTTTCCAGCGAAATACGGTGGTGACATTAATCTTGTAAGGATTTCACTAGAGAAAAGTGTAAAAAATATTTGTAATAATACATATCAATAGCTATTGTTTACTGATTTGGTGCGTATGATTGTGTTTGATAAATTCCTTAAGTAGTTAATCCCTGTGTTCGTGTATTTCTTAAAGATCATATTCCAATGTCAGTATATTAAATGGATAAACTGGTATATATGTCTGAAATAAAGTGCCATTTATCTGAAATAGGATAATCTTAATTTTCATCCGAACAGTACTCTGGTGATAACAGTACTCTGGTGATAACAGTACTCTGGTGATAACAGTACTCTGGTGATAACAGTACTCTGGTGATAACAGTACTCTGGTGATAACAGTACTCTGGTGATAACAGTACTCTGGTGATAACAGTACTCTGGTGATAACGGGCACCGAGATAATAGTTCTTCAGGCATTCTTAGGAGTGATGCTATGTGAGAACGACGCACCTACGAGACCTCGGAGCATGTAATATATATATATATATATATATATATATATATATATATATATATATATATATATATATATATATATATATATATATATATATATATATATACTGTTACAAGATTAGCCATGCTCCTGTGGGCTCCAGAAAGAATTCGCAGGAAGTAGTAAGTCCGGGAATATAGATCCACTAATCCAATAATCAGAAACCCATAAGCAACTTTCCTCTTGTAGTACACATTCTTGAGGTGGAGGAATGGATAGCTCCTTTCTAAGAGCGTGAATAGTCTCATTACGAGAGTCGGATCCAAGTGAGACTGTTATTTCCTTTAGGGATACCGGAGCTCACTGTTTTTTGTGTGACTGGGTACATCCTTCAGAAGATTATTAAAGGAAGGTAAACGTTTTAGGCGAATTTCCTATAAAAGATGCATCTCTTTCAAAGGGTGTCCTTCCTGGCTATAGTTGTAACAGTCTATGTCTTTAGGAAAATCTAGTGTGAATGATGACCTTAACTTGGAGGGGATTTACGCACTTGGTGGGACAATATATTTTTTGCTGGTATCTGGCCAGGGACAGAACTTCGTGTAAAACTCCCACTGCCAAGACTTCGTATTTCTGGGTAACTGAACAGCCAGACGCTCCTGTTTCTACGCTTGATGCTCAGGGAAGAGCATCAGGCGGATGTTTTCGTGACATGTGCCTTAATTTCAGCGTTGTCTGAAGCCAAAGTTAAAGATCTCCCGTCTTGCTATCTCCCCAGAAATGGTACACTTACGAGAAAAGTTTCATGTTTGTAAGGAGATTTAAGGGTGGTTATGCTGTAGCAAAGTTAATAATGTCAACAGTAAAAATACTTCAGCACCAATTACTTAGGGTTGCCCATAACTCTTCTATGAGGATATTTACCTTATTTCGCGGCTTATTAGACGCATTTTTTCTATAAACTGTCTCCAAAAACCACCCTACGTCCTATAATCTGAAGGTCAGTAACGAGAGCTGTAAGTTTGGGGTGTGGGTTGGGTTGTAGCTCTCCCAGTTATGTCCGATGACGGGCCATTGAAACTAAAGTCTTGTAAGTCGCGTCTTATAAGCCGCAAAATACAGTATACTCTTTGAAACAAGATGTAAAGAAATGCACTAATCCTTCTGTGACTGCTTGTTGGTGGGTAAACAGGGACATTACATTAATAAGCCTGGATGCCACATTCAACTAGCACCATTGTATCCTATACACACAGATGGGAAATCCTTTGATGATCCAATCATCGACTGTGGTGCCTCTAACGAAGGCTAAATCAGGTAATCAATTTACTTTTACAATATTAGATATGGCTATTAGATATCCAGAGACAGTGATCATGCACACCACTATTATCAAACGCTACCCTTAGGTTTATTTCCTAAGTAGCAATTATCAAATTTTAAAGTCAAGTTCTTTCTTGAGGTCTTGAGCAGTTTAGACATAAGATAGTCTTTTCGACGGTTAATAATCACCCCAAATCACAGGGTGCACTTAAACGTTTCCATCAAACTTAAGGATGATGTGAACTTACTGCCTGCAATGTCCTGCAGATTGGGACCAGTCCCTGACTGTGTGGCTCATAGCAATAACAAGATCCAAGATTCCACTATTTACAGCACTTTTGAGATGTTTAGTCGCAGTGAGAACACCTCTACATGTCTTTCAGGAAGACTGGCATGATCTTGACATTATAATTAATGGCCATGATGATTACCTAGTTCAACAAATGACCAAAGTCACCCTTACGAAAGAAGAGATATATATGAAAACCTATTAGGATCCACAACTGTCATTGTCTGGCATGATTGAGCTAAAGTTCCTCACAGCCACGCTGGCGGGAGATTCATCTGTGAAAGCTTGCATTTGTAGTCACAGTGATGCCTATGCTAACCTTCCTATGGTGAATAAATATACCTAGTTGGATGAATGTTATTGCAGCCAACTGGCCCAGTGGCTAACGCGTTGGTCTGGAGTTTTACGACTCACTCGTCGCAGGTTACATCCCCGCCTGTAGCGTGGTTTATGCACATCTAAGCTGGTAAAAACAAGGATTACAGAATTCATCCTAAGAAGCTAAAACTATTGCAACAGATCAACTTATTTTAGATCATGAAAAGATGAAGGAATGTTCAGATCGCTGGGCTTAATCCTTGCAAATAAATCACATGACAAAGATCAAATGAGCCGTGAAGCTTCATTGTTTATGCCTATCCACTTCAACACATCGATGACATATTGAAAGTCGTCAGTAAATTCAGACTTGCCTCTAAACTCGACTTATTTAATAGGTATCATCAGGTTTTTTTTCCTTTCAGCATGCAAAATCCAACAGCCACATTTCCTAAACTCACCCACTCTGCTATCCAGGGGTTTACTCGGAACTCAGGTATGTTTGCAGGACTTAGTAATCCTTTCAGACAAAAGGGAAGAACACCGCTTGTGTCTCAAATAACTCTTTCAAATATTTAGAAAATGTCAATTAAAATAGTATGTCATAGCAAATAAACTTTTGATAGTTCATCAGTTGCCTTCATGGATCATATAGTGGATCAGTGGTAAGTGGTACATAAAAATGCTAATATCCTGGCTATCCTGAATTACAAGGTCCCTCACGATAAGAATTTGCTTTAGTGAGTCCTACACAATATAGATTTCTATACAGTATTCTGTAGACACTTCAGATATAGTGACCTCCTTAACCACCCTTATAAACAGGCTAACTTCTTCTTGCTTGGCCAGGTAGATGTGAGGAGTCTTTATTAATTAAGAGGCTGAGGTGCGTGGCTCACATGTTACTATCGCTGACACATTTTTTTTTCAAGCATCTGCGAAGGGAGTTCTCAATCCTGTGTACTTTTCCATTGAACTAAAACCACGCTAACGGGCCTCCTCAACAGTCCAGAAAGAAGCCCTGGATCTTGATATAGTGCTAAAGCACTTTGGCATCTACTCGTCAGCCACTCTATATGATTCAGGAGTCATTACCCAGTGATATACCTAAACTTTGCATAGAATAAGGCCATTTGCTTATGTGCTGGGCTTCAAGACTCCATCCTTAAACATCACCATCAACTATATCATGATGAAGGCCAAATATGTGATGGACTCACTCTTCACAGCTTGATAACCATCTAGAATGCATTTATATTGTATAAATGCTTTTATTTCTGAACTTGTCAGGATTAGTGTAATGGGTAGCTTTTTTCTCTTCTTGCTATAGTAAAGTAGCAAAGTTCAATGTAAATGAGCACATTGCTGTGCTCTGTAAGTGTCTTGGACATATGCTAGCCCTAATGTATCTTTTCTTTGACTGTGACAATAGTAAGGTAGCAAAGTTTAATGTAAATGGCACATTGTTATGCTCTGTAAGTGTCTTGGATATATGCTAGCCCTCGTGTCTCTTATCTTTGACTGTGGCAAATGACTTATCCCTTAAAGCAACTTACTAATAAAAATAATCCGGCAGATATCTACAGTGGTTGACAGTACAGGCATCCCATTAGCTAGTTTATTTGTATTCAGGTTCATGGTACTCATCTGATGGATCCTAGTTGTGACAGCACTCTGGGGTTGAGGTGGCGTGCAGTGAGACCGTCATTTTTATTTGGCGCGCCTCACACGTACCCACAAATTCAGGATTCTGTCAATAATCTGCATAAAGTACAGTAGTTTATCACTAGTGTGAAAGAAGGGGCCCCAATTTCCATACACTTTTAGCAATCATTTGTATAAATCAACCGAAGTGCAGTTGTCAGAGTGAGTTGTCAACCCTCTTCTTTACAGCGAAGATTCCCTGGTACAGTTTCAAGCATCCAGGAACAATGCATCAAGCACGATGGATGGAGAAAGTTTTGCACTACCTGATAATGTTGATGCTTCAGAAGGGGAAGGAGACCCTCACTCCTGGAGACAAAGCCAGCCTAAGAGATGTGAGTGTGTTCCAGCGTTGGATTCCTTGGCGTCGACGAACTTCATCAAGGTTCTGTAGTTCCTTATCATCAACTGCCTTCCCATAAAAATTAATCGAATTGGGACTCAAATTAGGCTTTCCAAGAGGCTCTATGGAAGGTTGGAAACATCAAGGACGTCAACAAAAATGTGGAACTTGATCCTGCTCTAATACACGAGTACAGAGCAAATCACACCAAGAATGTTGAGCAACTCCAGTACCGTTTGAAGTTTTCGCCCACCGTCTATAGAAAATTTCCAGAAGTTACGCAGAATTTTCTGAGAAGTGAGCATTAATGAGTGATTGGAGCAGTACGACACTCATCGTTAATGAGGGAAGACCCACTAATCGTCCAGTAATAACTTCACCTTTTCAGAGCCACCTATAAACATAATTCAGACAAACACAAATTTTGTCGACATGATTTTCTCAAGAAGTAGAAAAAAATAAAGGGAGCGAGGGTGTAGAATGCATAAAAAAGATTTTTCATTCTAATAGACTTGGTCACCTTATTGTGAGAATTCAAAAAGCAGACATTAAGGGATAACTTTATTTATTAAAAGTTCTTGACTAATTTATTCATTTTGTCATCATTGATATTCTTCCTCTACAGCGATGCACAATATATCATTGAATGACATCTGTGTTAGTTTTAATGGTGGTGTGACAACAGTGGACAATCATCTGGGTGGTGGTGAACCACCAGTGGGGACAATCACCTGGGTGGTGTTGTGACAGCAGTGGGGACAATCACCTGGCTGGTGTTGAACCACCAGTGGGGACAATCACCAGGGTGGTGGTGAACCACCAGAGAGGACAATCATCTGGGTGGTGTTGTGACAGCAGTGGGGACAATCACCTGGGTGGTGGTGAACCACCAGTGGGGACAATCATCTGGGTGGTGGTGAACCACCAGTGGGGACAATCATCTAGGTGGTAGTGAACCACCAGTGGGGACAATCACCTTGGTGGTGGTGAACCACCAGTGAGGACAGTCACCTGGGTGGTGTTGTGACAGCAGTGGGGACAATCATGTGGGTTGTGGTGAGCCACCAGTGGGGACAATCATATGGGTGGTGTTGTGACAGCAGTGGGGACAATCACCTGGGTGATTGTGGAGAAATTTTCTCCAGGAGGGGGGTATCAGCCCCCTTCAGCCCCTTTCAGCCCTTTCAGCCCTGAGGGGCCCAACCCCTTCAGAAAGGGCAAGCATCTTGTTTACTGCTACAGCAAGTAATTGATCCCAGTTGCAGTACGAGTATGTGACGTGGTCAAGCGACCGCTACTCCTTGCAAGAGTCCAGTGTTGCAAAGTGTAATTTAATAAAAGACAGTCCATCTCTTACCTTAGCAGGACAATTAAGGAAAATCCTGCTCCCACTTTATTACCATGGTAAAGATAGTGTACATTGTTGTCTATGCTTAAGACAGCAAGAATCAAGCATTTTGCTTTGCTTCATAGTGGAAATTTGGCAAGGAAGCGAAAGGTACTAGGTCAGCTTTTCCTTTATGTAATAGGGGTAGTGGCGTGGTAGGAGGCTTTGGAATCTTCAGATTAACTTTGACCCAACTAGTACTCACACTGACGCCATAAAAACAAACAAAGAACACTGATCCGTGCATTAGTGTGAACAAAGTGTCTCAAAAAACACAAACTCTTACAAAGAAGTGTGATCAGCTTCTTTAGTAAACAGATTGTGAATAAATGAACAAATCTTGAAGAACAGTGTAACAACGAGTGCTGCGATCCAACAGAGTGTAGTGCGGCATTCTCTAAGGAACACTATTCTTCAATCAAGTCAACGGATATCCGGGTGCAATTACGGGTCGGCTACAAATACTCAGGTACGTTTAATGATCGTAACATTGATAGATCAGCTGCACAGCGGATAATAGGTTATGTTGATTAAACTACCAATACTCGATAAATTACAGGCCATCGAGCCTAAAAAGGTAAGTTTTCCAGTCAGGAATCAGTTTTGGAAATATGCTGACATAATACCCCGCAAGGAGTAATTTATATTTCCTTTCCAGCCCGTTGAGAACTGGCTAAGACAGCTTCTCAAGACCTCGCCTGCAGGGGCGGCTGTGTGGGCGAAAGATGTCTTATCAAGTTAAGTTCCCCCTATATGTAATCTTTAACCTTAGCTGGGAAACCATTTCTCAACAGTGGTGGTGAACCACCAGTGGGGACAATCATCTGGGTGGTGTTGTGACAGCAGTGGGGACAATAACCTGGGTGGTGTTGAACAATCAGTGGTGACAATCACCTGGGTGGTGTTGGGACAGCAGTGGGAACAATCACCTGAGGTGGTGGTGAATCAACAACGGTGACAATCATCTGGGTGGTGGTGAACCAGCAGTGCAGACAATCACCTAGGTGGTGATGAAACACCAGTGGGGACAATCACTTGGGTGTTGTGACAGCAGTGGGGACAATCACCTGGGTGGTGGTGTGACAGCAGAGGGGACAATCACCTGGGTGGTGGTGAACCACCAGTGGGAACAATCACCTGGGAGGGGGTGAACCTCCAGTGGGGACAATCACCTGGGTGTTGTGACAGCAGTGGGGACAAACAATTGGGTGGTGGTGAACCAGCAGTGGGGACAATCACCTGCGTGGTGGTGAACCAGCAGTGGGGACAATCACCAGGGTGGTGGGGAACCACCATTGGAGACAATCACATGGGTGGTGGTAAACCATCAGTGGGGACAATCATCTGCGTGGTGTTGTGACAGCAGTGGGGACAATCACCTGGGAGGTGGTGAGCTAGCAGTGGGGACAAGCATATGGGTCGTGGTGTGACAGCAGTGGGGACAACCACCTTATCGGTGGTGAACCACCAGTTGGGTCAATCATCTGGGTGGCGTTGTGACAGCAGACGGGGCAGTCACCTGGTTGGTAGTTAACAAGCAAAGGGGACAATCACCTGGGTGGTGGTGATGACGCAGTGGGGGGAATCACCTGGGTGGTGGTGAACCAGCAGTGGGGACAATCACCTGGGTGGTGTTGAACCACAAGTGGGGACAATCATCTGGGTGGTGTTGTGACAGCAGTTGGGACAGCCACCTGTGTGGTGGTGAACCACCAGTGGGGACAATCACCTGGGAGGTGGTGAGCTAGCAGTGGGGACAATCATGTGTGTCGTGGTGTGACAGCAGTGGGGACAACCACCTTATCGGTGGTGAACCACCAGTTGAGCCAATCATCTGGGTGGTATTGTGACAACAGACGGGACAGTCACCTGGTTGGTAGTTAACCAGCAAAGGGGACAATCACCTGGGTGGTGGTGATGACGCAGTGGGGGGAATCACCTGTGTGGTGAGCCAGCAGTGGGGACAATCACCTGGATGGTGGTGAACCACCAATGGGGACAATCATGTGGGTGGTGTTGTGACAGCAGTGGGGACAATCACCTGGGTGGTGGTGAACCAGCAGTGGGGACAATCACCTGGGTGGTGTTGAACCACCAGTGGGGACAATCATCTGGGTGGTGTTGTGACATTAGTTGGGACAATCACCTGTGTGGTGGTGAACCACCAGTGGGGACAATCATCTGGGTGGTGTGACAGCAGTGGGGACAGTCACCTGGGTGGTGTTGAAGACGCAGTGGGGAGAATCACCTGGGTGGTGGTGAACCAGCAGTGGGGACAATCACCTGGGTGGTGTTGTGACAGCAGTTGGGACAATCACCTGGGTGGTGGTGAAGAAGCATTGGGGACAGTCACCTGGTTGGTGGTTGGTAGTGAACCAGCAGTGGGGACAATCATCTGGGTGGTGTTGTGACAGCAGTGGGGACAATCATCTGGGTGGTGGTAAACAATAAGTGGGGACAATCACCTAGGTGGTGTTGTGACAGCAGTGGACACAATCACCTGAGTGGTGGTGAACCAGCAGTAGAGACAGTCACCCGAGTGGTGGTGAAGCAGCAATGGGGAAAATCACATTGGTGGAGGTGAACCAGCAGACTGAACAATAATCTGAGTGGTGTTGCAACAGCAGTGGGGACAATCACCTTAGTGGTGGTGAACCAGTAATGGGGAAAATCACCTGGGTGGAGGTGAACCAGCAGACTGAACAATAATGTGGGTGTTGGTGGAAGAGCAGTGGGGACAATCACCTGGTTGGTGTTGTTACAGCAGTTGAGACAATCACCTGAGTTTTGGTGAACCACCAGTGGAACAATAACCTAGGTGGTGGTGAACCACCAGTGGGGACAATCACCTAGTTGGTGTTGTGACAGCAGTGGGAACAATCACCTGGGTGGTGGTGAACCACCAGTGGGGACAATCATCTTTGTGGTGCTGTGACAGCATTGGGGACAATTACCTGGGTGGTGGTGAACCACCAGTAGGGACAATCGTCTGCGTGGTGTGGCAGCAGTGGAGATAATCACCTGGGTGTAGTGACAACAGTGGGGACGATCACCTGTGTGGTGTCGTGACAGCAGTGGAGACAATCACCTGAGATTTGGTGAACCAGTAGTGGGGACAATCATCAGGGTGGTGGTGAACCACCACTGGGGACAATTATCAGGGTGATGGTGAACCACCGGTTGGGACAATCATCTGGGTGTTGTGACATCAGTGGAGACAATCACCTGGGTGGTGGTGAACTACCAGTGAGAACAATCATCTGGGTGGTGGTGTGAGAGCAGTGGGGGCAATCATATGGGTGGTGGTGAATCACCAGTGTGGAATATCATCTCGGTGTTGTGACAACAGTAGGGACAATCACCTGGGTGCTGTTGAACCACCGGTGCGGACGATCATCTGGGTGGTGATGGACCAGCAGTGGGGACAATCACCTGTGTGGTGGTGAACCTCAAGTGGGGACAATCATTTGGGTGGTGGTGAACAACCAGTGGGGACACTCATCTGCGTAGTTGTGAACCAGCAGTGGGGACAATCATCTATGCGGTATTATGACATCACCTGGGAGATGGTGTACCAGAACGGGGGACAATCACCTGGGTGATGGTGTACCAGCAGTGGGGACAATCATCTGGGTGGTGTGACAGCAGTGGGGACAATCACCTTGTTGGTGGTGTACCAGCAGAGGGGACAATCATCTGGGTGGTGTTGTGACAGCAGTGGGGACAATCACCTGGGTGGTGGTGAACCACCAGTGGGGACAATCATCTGGATGGTGGTGTACCAGCAGTGGGGACAATAACCTGGGTGGTGGTGAAGCACTAGTGGGGACAATCACCTGGGTGGTGTTTTGAAGGCAGTGGAGACAATCACCTGCGTGGTTGTGAACCTGCAGGGGGGACAGTCACCAGGGTGTTGGTGAACCACCAGTGGGGACAATCGCTTAGGTGGTGGTGAAAAAGCATTGGGGACAATCACGTGGATGGTACTGAACCATCAGTGGAGACACTCACTTGCGTGGTGGTGAACCACCAGTGGGGGTAATCATCTGGGTGTTGTAACAGCAGTGGACACACTCAATTGAGTGGTTGTGAACCGTCAATGGTGACAATCACCTTGGGAGTGGTGAACCAGCAGTGGAAACAATCACCTGGGTGGTGGTGAACCAGCAGTGGGGACAATCACCTGGGTGGTGGTGAACCACCAGTGGGGTCAGTCATCTCGGTGGTGTTGTGACAGGAGTGGGGACAATCACCTGGGTGGTAGTGAACCTCCAGTGGGGACAATCATCTGGGTGGTGTTGTGACAGGAGTGGGGACAATCACGGGGGTGGTGGTGAACCTCCAGTGGGGATAATCATCTGGGTAATGGTGAACCACCAGTGGGGACAATCACCTGGGTGGCAGTGAACCTCCAGTGGGGACAATTATCTGGGAGATGGTGAACCACCAGCGGGTATAATCACATGGGTGGTGTGACAGCAGTGGGGACAATCACCTGGTTGGTGTTGTTACAGCAGTTGAGACAATCACCTGAGTTGTGGTGAACCACCAGTGGAACAATAACCTAGGTGGTGGTGAACCACCAGTGGGGACAATCACCTAGTTGGTGTTGTGACAGCAGTGGGAACAATCACCTGGGTGGTGGTGAACCACCAGTAGGGACAATCGTCTGCGTGGTGTGGCAGCAGTGGAGATAATCACCTGGGTGTAGTGACAACAGTGGGGACGATCACCTGTGTGGTGTCGTGACAGCAGTGGAGACAATCACCTGAGATTTGGTGAACCAGTAGTGGGGACAATCATCAGGGTGGTGGTGAACCACCACTGGGGACAATTATCAGGGTGATGGTGAACCACCGGTTGGGACAATCATCTGGGTGTTGTGACATCAGTGGAGACAATCACCTGGGTGGTGGTGAACTACCAGTGAGAACAATCATCTGGGTGGTGGTGTGAGAGCAGTGGGGGCAATCATATGGGTGGTGGTGAATCACCAGTGTGGAATATCATCTCGGTGTTGTGACAACAGTAGGGACAATCACCTGGGTGCTGTTGAACCACCGGTGCGGACGATCATCTGGGTGGTGATGGACCAGCAGTGGGGACAATCACCTGTGTGGTGGTGAACCTCAAGTGGGGACAATCATTTGGGTGGTGGTGAACAACCAGTGGGGACACTCATCTGCGTAGTTGTGAACCAGCAGTGGGGACAATCATCTATGCGGTATTATGACATCACCTGGGAGATGGTGTACCAGAACGGGGGACAATCACCTGGGTGATGGTGTACCAGCAGTGGGGACAATCATCTGGGTGGTGTGACAGCAGTGGGGACAATCACCTTGTTGGTGGTGTACCAGCAGAGGGGACAATCATCTGGGTGGTGTTGTGACAGCAGTGGGGACAATCACCTTGTTGGTGGTGTACCAGCAGAGGGGACAATCATCTGGGTGGTGTTGTGACAGCAGTGGGGACAATCACCTGGGTGATGGTGTACCAGCAGTGGGGACAATCACCGGCTTCGTGGTGAACCATCAGTGTGGACAATCATCTGGGTGTTATGACAGCAGCGGGGACAATCACCTGGGTGGTGGTGAACCACCAGTGGGGACAATCATCTGGATGATGGTGTACCAGCAGTGGGGACAATAACCTGGGTGGTGGTGAACCACTGGTGGGGACAATCACCTGGGTGGTGTTTTGAAGGCAGTGGAGACAATCACCTGCGTGGTTGTGAACCTGCAGTGGGGACAGTCACCAGGGTGTTGGTGAACCACCAGTGGGGACAATCGCTTAGGTGGTGGTGAACCAGCATTGGGGACAATCACGTGGATGGTACTGAACCATCAGTGGATACACTCACTTGCGTGGTGGTGAACCACCAGTGGAGGTAATCATCTGGGTGTTGTAACAGCAGTGGACACACTCAATTGAGTGGTTGTGAACCGTCAATGGTGACAATCACCTTGGGAGTGGTGAACCAGCAGTGGAAACAATCACCTGGGTGGTGGTGAACCAGCAGTGGGGACAATCACCTGGGTGGTGGTGAACCACCAGTGGGGTCAGTCATCTCGGTGGTGTTGTGACAGGAGTGGGGACAATCACCTGGGTGGTAGTGAACCTCCAGTGGGGACAATCATCTGGGTGGTGTTGTGACAGGAGTGGGGACAATCACGGGGGTGGTGGTGAACCTCCAGTGGGGATAATCATCTGGGTAATGGTGAACCACCAGTGGGGACAATCACCTGGGTGGCAGTGAACCTCCAGTGGGGACAATTATCTGGGAGATGGTGAACCACCAGCGGGAATAATCACATGAGTGGTGTGACAGCAGTGAGGACAATCACCTGGGTGGTAGTGAACCTCCAGTGGGGACAATCACCTGGGTGGTAGTGAACCTCCAGTGGGGACAATCACCTGGGTGATGGTGAACCACCAGTGGGAACAATCACCTGGGTGGTGTGACAGCAGTGGGGACAATCACCGGGTGATGTGACAGCAGTGGGGACAATCACATGGGTGGTGTTGCGAGAGCAGTGGGGACAATCACCTGAGAGGTAGTGAACCACCAGTGTGGACAATCATCTGGGTGATGGTGAACCTCCAGTGGGGACAATCACCTGATTTGTGTTGTGACAGCAGTGGGGACAATCACCTGGGTGGTGTTGTGACAGCAGTGGTGACAATCACCTGGGTGGTGTGGTGACAGCAGTTGGGACAATCACCTGGGTGGGAGTGTAACAATAGTGGGGACCATCTCGGTGTTGGTGTAACAACAGTGGGGACAATCATCTGGGTGGCACTGTAACAACAGTGGGGACAATCATCTGGGTGGCGGTGTAACAACAGTGGGGAAAATCATCTGGGTGGCGGTGTAACAGCATTGGGGACAATCATCGGGTGGCGGTGTAACAACAGTGGGGACAATCATCTGGGTGGCGGTGTAACAGCATTGGGGACAATCATCGGGTGGCAGTGTAACAACAGTGGGGACAATCATCTGGGTGTTGGTGTAACAACAGTGGGGACAATCATCTGGGTGGCGGTGTAACAAGTGGGGTCAATCATCTGGGTGGCGGTGTAACAACAATGGGGACAATCATCTGGGTGGCGGTGTAACAACAATGGGGACAATCATCTGGGTGGCTGTGTAACAACAGTGGGGACAATCATCTGGGTGGTGGTGTAACAGTAGGGACAATCATGTGGGTGTTGGTGTAACAACAGTAGGGGCAATCATGTGGGTGGTGGTGTAACGGCAGTAGGGACAATCATTTGGGTGGTGGTGTAACAGCAGTAGGGACAATCATCTGGGTGGTGGTGTAACAACAGTGGGGACAATCATCTGGGTGGCGGTGTAACAACAGTGGGGACAGTCATCTGGGTGGTTGTGCAACAACAGTAGGGACAATCATGTGGGTGGTGGTGTAACAGCAGTAGGGACAATCATCTGGGTGGTGTAACAGCAGTAGGGACAATCATCTGGGTGGTGGTGTAACAGCAGTAGGGACAATCATCTGGGTAGTGGTGTAACAGCAGTAGGGACAATCATCTGGGTGGTGGTGTAACAGCAGTAGGGACAATCATCTGGGTGGTGGTGTAACAGCAGTAGGGACAATCATCTGGGTGGTGGTGTAACAGCAGTAGGGACAATCATCTGGGTGGTGGTGTAACAGCAGTAGGGACAATCATCTGGGTGGTGTAACAGCAGTAGGGACAATCATCTGGGTGGTGGTGTAACAGCAGTAGGGACAATCATCTGGGTAGTGGTGTAACAGCAGTAGGGACAATCATCTGGGTGGTGGTGTAACAGCAGTAGGGACAATCATCTGGGTGGTGGTGTAACAGCAGTAGGGACAATCATCTGGGTGGTGGTGTAACAGCAGTAGGGACAATCATCTGGGTGGTGTAACAGCAGTGGGGACAATCATCTGGGTTGTGGTGTAACAGCAGTAGGGACAATCATCTGGGTAGTGGTGTAACAGCAGTAGGGACAATCATCTGGGTGGTGGTGTAACAGCAGTAGGGACAATCATCTGGGTGGTGGTGTAACAGCAGTAGGGACAATCATCTGGGTGGTGGTGTAACAGCAGTAGGGACAATCATCTGGGTGGTGGTAGGGAGTCACAGTGGTCAGTACGTGATCCTCCCGGTGATGACCTGGGCAAGAAACGCTCCAACTACTGGCAAGAAGTCAGACGTGTCGAGGGAGGGTGGGAAGGATTAGGGACTTGAGAGAGAGAGAGAGAGAGAGAGAGAGAGAGAGAGAGAGAGAGAGAGAGACTGGAGCCAATATTGACCACTTTTATTAGATTGGATTGGGAAGAATGTGACTTCCCTACAGACATTAGATTGTGTGTATGTAATAATCAGTATGTAAATGCAAAGTGTCACCCTCTGGCCCTGTCTCTCAACTTCTTGCCTCATATATTCATTCCCAGCATCCCTCATTCACCCTCTCATACCTTCATTTACATCTGTGTAGGGAGTCTTGGTCCACAGTTTCGTCCCAGTTATTTATTCAGATGATCCTGAAGTTTAAGAAATAATTCTTAACTTCGCACTGTCTGATCATTAACTTCCAAATTTGTTCTTGTGTACCTGGTTCCTGCCTCTCAGTCTATCCCAATATATGCCTGGTTCTTCTCTCATTTAATGCTCCCAGGTTAAATTCAAAACTCATTCCGAGAAATTTTGGCAGGGGACATGAATTCTAAAGTTGGAGAAACTTTTGTAGAGAGTGTGGTAGGTAAATGATAACCGGGGAGGGGTTTATGACTGAAGGTAATACATATTTTAAGAAATAAAGGATAAATAAGAATACGATATATGATATAGGACGTGATGACAACAGTTTGTCGGATTATGAATTGGTGGATAAAAAGTTGATGGGTAGACTTCAGGATGTGCATGTTTATAGAGGGGCAACTGATTTATCAAATCATTTTTTGGTTGTTGCTACAATGAGAGTAAAAGGTAGAATACAAGGATAATGGTGTCAGAAAGTAATAGAGAGGTGTAGGTTAATAAACTAAAGGATGAGACAGCTAGGGAAAGATATAATAACTATTGGTAGAAAGATGGACTAGCGAGAGTATAGTCAATGAGGTTGAAGAGGACTGGGGTAGATTTAAATGAAGTGTTTGTTCAGTAGAAGTTTGTGGATATAGAAGGGATGGTGCAGGATGGTAAAGGAGCGATTACTGGAATGGTGGCGTGAGTAGTACGAAAGAAAAAGTTGGCATATGAGATGTTTTTGCAAAGTAAAAGGAGTATATGAAGAAAAAAAAGAGACGTTAAGAGGGTGGTGAAGGAATGTAAATGGAGAGCAAATGTGAATGTGGATTAAATGCTGAAAGTTAAAAACAGGAGAGGACAGTTGGAGTTATTTGGAAGATGGAAGGAGTATTTTGAGGAACTGTTAAATGTTGATGTATATAGAGAAGCTGTGATTTCGTGAATTAGCCAGGGAGGTATAACATTCTTTAGGAGTGAGGAAAGGCCAGTTGTGAATTTGGGTCATGCTCGTGAAGCTGTGAGTAGAATGAAAGGAGGTAAAGCAGCTGGAATTGGTGGGATCAAGACAGAAATGTAATGTAAAAAGTAGGAGGGGATGTTTTGGAATGGCTGGTACTTTTACTTAATAAATGTATTAGAGAGGGTAAGGTTCCTAGGGATTGGCAGAGAGCATGCATAGTTTCGTTGCATAAAAGAAAATGGGGACAAAAGAGAATGTAATAATTATAGGGAAATAAGGTAAGGTAAAGTGAATGGTAGAGTTATTATTGAAAGAAAAGACGGAGGACAGGATCGCAGATGAACAAGGAGGCTTTAGGAAGAGAAGGGGATTTGTACCCCAAGTATTTACAGTGAAGCATACAAGTGAACAGTATTAAGATAAGGGTAAATAGGTTTTCATTGCATTCGTGGATTTAGAAAAGGCATATGATAGGGTGGATAGGGGAGTATGTAGCAGAGAAGCAGATTATTACCTAGTAAAAGTGGACCTTAGACAAGGATGTATGATGTCACCATGGTTGTTCAATATATTTACAGATGGGGTTGATAAAAGTGAATGATCGGGTGTTGGTAAGAGGTGTGGGGTTAAAAGATAATCTAACTCAGAGTGAGAGCTGTCACAATTTCTGTTTGCCAATGATACTGTGCTGTTGGGGAAGTATGAAGAGAAATTGCGAAAGTTGGTGGACGAATTAGAGAGGGTAGGTAAAAGAAGAAAATTAAAAGTGAGCATAGGAAAGAGCAAGGTGATGAGGATAGCAAAAAAATTAGGTAATGAAAGATTCTATATCTGATTGGAGGGAGGGGATGTGGAGGAAGTGAATATATTCTGATATTTAGGAGTGAAATTGCCAGAAGATGGGTCTATAAAAGTCGAGATGACCCAGAGAAATGATAAGGGAAAAAAAGGCAAGTGGTGCACCGAATAGTCTGTGGAGAAAAAAGAATATTATCCATGGAAGCAAAGATGGGAATATATGAAAGTGTAGGGGTACCAACGTTCTTATATGGGTGTGAAGCATCGGTGGTGAATGTTACAACAAGGGAAGACTAAAGGCAGTGGAAATGTCGTGTCTGGGGGCAATGTGTGCTGTGAATATTCTGCAGAGAATACATAGCTTGGACATAAGGAGGAGGTGCGGCACAACCCAGAACCGTCCACCACAACCCTTCAGCACCACCCTCAACCACCACCACCCTTCACCACCACCACCACCACTCACCAGCACCACCACCACCACTCACCAGCACCACCATTCACCACCACCCTTCACCTCCACCACCACTTGGAGAATTTTGCACTGTCTGTCGAGCCTCTTGCTTTTGTAGGGAGTGATTTCTATAAGCAGATTTGGGACCAATCCCTTTAGTCTTTCCTGGTGTAAAAACAATGTATCTTCCTCGCCTTCGTTGCGAGGAGTACAGGTCAAGGGAAATTAAACGTCCGAGTAATTTAGTTGACTGAACTAATATGAGGTTTCGCTCGTCTTAAAAAAGTTTGTTAATGTACATTAATATTTCAGACTAGATGAAAAAAGTGACTTAAAGAAGACCATCAGTGGCTTGGTATCCCTTGCTTTTATGGTTCTCGATATTCATCCTGTCATATTCCTAGCAGTTGTGAGAGTGACATTCTTGTCATACTTGATGGTAAGACCAGCTGACATAACATTATTTTTCACGCTAGTGTCTCCACTGAGTGGTTACTGTTATTATATCTTCTAGATTTACTGAGTGGTTAATGTTATACTCACTGACACCACTCTCATTGACACATACAACTGCCTCGCAGCATAAATAAGGGGGATCACCAACAGACCCCTGGGTGTTTTCAAGAGGGAGCTGGACAGGCACCTAAACTCAGTCCCCGACCAACCTGGCTGTGGTTCGTACGCCGGCTTGCGTGCAGCCAGCAGCAACAACCTGGTCATGGATTGGGTCGCGGGAGCGTTGACACTCGGAACACCGTCCATGTATTAGAACCAATGAGTAGTACTAACCAGCAAGTGGTGTAGCCTGATATATACTGACTGATGAGTACCAACACTGTCTGCACACTGCACACTTGCCCCAACACTTGTCCCTCTGGAACACTTACAAACAATCTGTGTGTTTACGTGACTTGCGCAGTTTCCAAACACTGGTGAGTTGACCGCTGACTTACCTGGAATGTATCACAACATCAGCGGTAAACAACACCGGGAAGTTGTAGTATTAGAAACAAGTGCAATAAGTCGTATCTTTATTATTTAGATATTTTTCCACCCAGTGCATTTATCAATACAAGGACAAAAACAAGGTTTGTAGATGAATGGTTCAGAGAACCGACATGTTGATAAATTAGACACATGTGCAACTCTTGGGTATCTTTATTGAGGAAACGTTTCGCCACACAGTGGCTTCATCAGTCCATACAAAGGAGAATCTTGAAGAACAGGAGGAGAATGAGGTAATCAGTCCCTCAACCTTGAGTCGATGTGGTCAGTCCATCAATCTTGAATAGAATACGGCATACGTGCTGAGAAGGAGCTTATAAACCGTTGGCAGGAGAGGTGCAGCAGTCATAGGTCGTGTAACATTTGTTCAATGTGGAAGTAGGTCGTGCCCAAGAATTAGGCAAGCGTAGAATTCCCAAGTATTAAGATCCCAAGAAGTTGCAGTGTCTGACAGGTTTGTAGATGAATGGTTCAGAGAACCGACATGTTGATAAATTAGACACATGTGCAACTCTTGGGTATCTTTATTGAAGATACCCAAGAGTTGCACATGTGTCTAATTTATCAAGACTGAAGAGGCTGAAGATGGGGTAGTCAGTCCCTCAGCCTGGCAGCAGGTGTTCAGAACGTAATCTTCATTGAACATGAGCACGGTTCTGAACACTTTATGATAGGTTCAGGAACTGATTACCTCATCTTCAACGTCTTCAGTCTTCTGTTTTTATCCCTGTATTGCACTTATGAAAACCATTGCTTGATGAAACGTCTACATAATAAAAATAGCCAGTTGTTGAACTTGTGTCTAATACTTGGTACACTTGAGTGCGCCATGATATTCTTTATGGAGACGTGAGTCCAGCTGGCACGGGGTCATAGGTACGACTGGCTAGTTTACCTGTCATTAAAATACCTCTAGCCAATACTAGCATCTTCGTTGCTAACTTGAGGCCAACAGTGGAGAGAAAATGTGTGTATCTACATTAAACCAATATCCGTATTCTAATTTAAACTATCTAAACCACAGTCTTAGGCCAGGTGCTAAATTTAGTAGTAGCTTATTACTTAACTAACTTCCAATTGGAGGCACGGCTGTGGTGCCACTGCTAACAAGGACCTATTGTAGTTGATGAGCGGCTGAGGTGGTTCTCCTCCACAACTCTTCCTCAACTACAACATCTATCCCAAATGTAATGGTTCTAGCACTGTCTTTTCCCTGTCTAGAACTGGAAAAATGAGTTTTTCTACACTAATACCATACTGACACCACAATTGCCAACATTCTACAGACACCATGCTAGCTGACACTACATTCACTGACACCACAATTACCAACATTCTACATACTGACACCATGCTAGCTGACACCACATTCACTAACACCACAATTACCAACATTCTACATACTGACACCATCCTCACTAACACCAGTCACAAACACCACTGACACTATACACAGTGACGTCAAGCGCTAACTGAAACAGCGCTCACGGACACCAGTTTCAGTGAAACTTTGCCACCTGAACAACTGAAAACTCACCCATTACTCGACTCCCTAATCTATTACACTCTACTCACTAACTAGCACCCTACCCACCAACTGACACCCTACTCAGTAACTGACACCTTACTCAGTAACTGACACCCTAGACAATAACTGACACCCTACTCAACTAACATTGTTAACCAACTGACACTCTACTCACTAATTAACTCCCAGCTCGGAATTCAATAAAAATTATGAAATGACATACTATAACACGATCTTGTTTTTTGTACTTCCCGTGTAATTACTGCATGTAACATATTATACATTTGCTTTTCTGTAATATTCAGGTAGCAGCTGTTGTAACACAACATTCAACCGTCTTTCTGTACTTCTCATGAATGAAAAAAAACATTCAACATACTTTATTTCTTCTGTATTTATGGAGCAACATCAGCATGAAATAGTGCCGATGTTCTTCTGTTTTTTGAAGTCAGTCAATAGCCAACTTGTGCACCCACAATGCTGGTTGTTGACCTCAGCTTAGTGTGAGCTGTGTTCGCGGTAGGGAGGAACAGGGGGGTGGAGCAGAGTGGGAAAGAATGATGAGGAATGAGGGAAGGATAGAGGAATAGGAGAAGAAATGGAAAGAAGAGAGTGGAGGGATGAAATGATCATGTAAAGAAGGTATTAAAAAGAGAGTGAAGAAGGTGAGGCCTCCCTCAAACTGCGTGAGTAAATATGGAAGGAAGGAACCGAAGAGTAGATGGGATGGAAGAGTAGATGGGATGGAAGAGTAGATGGGATGGAAGAGTAGATGGGATGGAAGAGGAGATGGCATGGAAGAGTGGATGGGATGGAAGAGTGGATGGGATGGAAGAGTGGATGGGATGGAAGAATAGATGGGATGGAAGAGTGGATGGGATGGAAGAGTGGATGGGATGGAAGACTGGATGGGATGGAAGAGTTGATGGGATGGAAGAGTGGATGGGATGGAAGAGTGGATGGGATGGAAGAGTGGATGGGATGGAAGAGTAGATGGGATGGAAGAGTGGATGGGATGGAAGAGTGGATGGGATGGAAGAGTGGATGGGATGGAAGAGTAGATGTGATGGAAGAGTGGATGGGATGGAAGAGTAGATGGGATGGAAGAGTAGATGAGATGGAAGAGTGGATGGGATGGAAGAGTAGATGGGATGGAAGAGTAGATGGCATGGAAGAGTGGATGGGATGGAAGAGTGGATGGGATGGAAGAGTGGATGGGATGGAAGAGTGGATGGGATGGAAGAGTGGATGGGATGGAAGAGTGGATGGGATGGAAGAGTGGATGGGATGGAAGAGTGGATGGGATGGAAGAGTGGATGGGATGGAAGAGTAGATGGGATGGAAGAGTGGATGGGATGGAAGAGTGGATGGGATGGAAGAGTAGATGGCATGGAAGAGTGGATGGGATGGAAGAGTAGATGGCATGGAAGAGTGGATGGGATGGAAGAGTGGATGGGATGGAAGAGTGGATGGGATGGAAGAGTGGATGGGATGGAAGAGTGGATGGGATGGAAGAGTAGATGGGATGGAAGAGTGGATGGGATGGAAGAGTAGATGGGATGGAAGAGTGGATGGGATGGAAGAGTGGATGGGATGGAAGAGTAGATGGCATGGAAGAGTGGATGGGATGGAAGAGTGGATGGGATGGAAGAGTGGATGGGATGGAAGAGTAGATGGGATGGAAGAGTGGATGGGATGGAAGAGTAGATGGGATGGAAGAGTAGATGGGATGGAAGAGTTGATGGGATGGAAGAGTGGATGGGATGGAAGAGTGGATGGGATGGAAGAGTAGATTGCATGGAAGAGTGGATGGGATGGAAGAGTGGATGGGATGGAAGAGTGGATGGGATGGAAGAGTAGATGGCATGGAAGAGTGGATGGGATGGAAGAGTAGATGGGATGGAAGAGTAGATGGGATGGAAGAGTAGATGGCATGGAAGAGTGGATGGGATGGAAGAGTGGATGGGATGGAAGAGTGGATGGGATGGAAGAATAGATGGGATGGAAGAGTGGATGGGATGGAAGAGTAGATGTGATGGAAGAGTGGATGGGATGGATGAGTGGATGGGATGGAAGAGTGGATGGGATGGAAGAGTGGATGGGATGGAAGAGTGGGTGGGATGGAAGAGTAGATGGGATGGAAGAGTAGATGGGATGGAAGAGTGGATGGGATGGAAGAGTGGATGGGATGGAAGAGTGGATGGGATGGAAGAGTGGATGGGATGGAAGAGTAGATGGGATGGAAGAGTAGATGGGATGGAAGAGTAGATGGGATGGAAGAGTGGATGAGATGGAAGAGTGGATGGGATGGAAGAGTGGATGGGATGGAAGAGTAGATGGGATGGAAGAGTAGATGGGATGGAAGAGTGGATGGGATGGAAGAGTGGATGGGATGGAAGAGTGGATGGGATGGAAGAGTAGATGGGATGGAAGAGTGGATGGGATGGAAGAGTGGATGGGATGGAAGAGTGGATGGGATGGAAGAGTAGATGGGATGGAAGAGTAGATGGGATGGAAGAGTGGATGGCATGGAAGAGTGGATGGCATGGAAGAGTGGATGGGATGGAAGAGTAGATGGGATGGAAGAGTAGATGGGATGGAAGAGTGGATGGCATGGAAGAGTGGATGGGATGGAAGAGTGGATGGGATGGAAGAGTGGATGGGATGGAAGAGTGGATGGGATGGAAGAGTGGATGGGATGGAAGAATGGATGGCATGGAAGAGTGGATGGCATGGAAGAGTGGATGGGATGGAAGAGTGGATGGCATGGAAGAGTGGATGGCATGGAAGAGTGGATGGCATGGAAGAGTGGCTGGGATGGAAGAGGGGATAGGATGGAACAGTGGATGTGAGGGAATAGTTGATAGAATGGAGATGGGGAGTTTACAAGCAACTAGAAATGCAAAGAAACCCAGAAAGAGTCTGCGTGTTTCAGTTTCTTAGCCTCAGACACAAATATAAGTCGAAAGATCTTGAGGTGAACATTACATCCAGCATATCCCAGAGGTGCACATAAATCGAATCAAATCTGTAGCAAATACCTGGATAGTCTACGAACTGCCTTCAAAAACCTAAATAAAAAGAATTTAGGGCTCTCTACTTAATATATGTTAAGTCTCTCATGGAGTACGCACCACCGGCATGGAGCCCTCACCAGATCTGAGGGGACCGGGTTATAAAAGGAATTAAACCTGACGAATTTAGAAGAAAAAGCGACTAAGAGAGACATGATTATGATATGCAAAATACTCAGAATTTCTAAGAGCAGATAGGAACAGACTTGAAATGAGAGGCAAAGGATGGAACGTCATTGACTGAAACAGAGACACAGGTGAATCGCTGAAATGTAAGGAAATACTTCTTCAATTTTATTCTAGTAAATGAATGAAACGACTCAGAGGACAAAGTGGTAGGAGCAAACAGTACATATTTTCAAGAGTAGATATGGTATGGCCCACAAAGACTGGAACTAATAATACTTGCAATTATAGTTTAAGAGGAGTTTCTAAGAGCTATGTCTCAACCCAAGCAAAGAAAACTCGGAGAGCACAACTCGGAAAGTTCACACAAGCACATACATATAAATGCACACACACACATGAACACATATGCACATACACAGGAAGGAGTAGTAGCATGAAAGAATCAAAGAGGCATCATTGATCATCATAGCTCTCACAGAAGCCAAGCTCACAGGAATGATAACAGAGGCCATCTCTCCAATGGGATATCAGATCCTGAGGAAAGACAGGGAAAAGAAGGTGGTGGAGGAGTGGCACTGCCATTCCTTCACCCACTCCACACACACACACACCCAGGTGACAAATTTTCGGAGAATTGGGTAGTTTGCAAGTGGAAGGAAACGGCCTGTCAAAGTAATTTTCAAGGAAGAATCAACTCAAACCAGGATCCTGCAGGAGAAAGCACGAATGAGGGACAAACCGGAGTACCAGAGAGTGTACCTCGATCGCAACAGAACACAAGAAGAAGGATAATACTGAAAGAAAGGGTACAAAGACGAAAGGAGGAATGAGAGGCAATGATGAAGATGAGCAGGATCCAGACCCAGTTGGAAGGGCAAACACGCATCCGCCCCAGGAACACCCGAAGAAGAATTCCAGCCATGGTAACCTTAATGCAATTAAACAATCTAAACCAAAACATACTGTTCCCTCTGCCCCCACATCACAAACTTCACCCCTACAGCAGCTCCCTATGGGCATTCTGCCCCCACGGCCCCTCATCACAAACCCCACCCACACCACAACTCCCCATAGGCCCCCTCAAGGGCTCCCACACCAAAACTCCAATATTCTACCATGACCAGAGTGATAGAAAAGAAGCTGAAGGTTTGGTATACGAATGCAGAAGGAATAGCAGTCACAAAAGCGAAACTCACTGAGACAATAACAGATGCAACCTTACCACCGGGTTATCAGATCCTGAGAAAAGATAGAAGGAATAGAGGGGGAGGAGGGGTTGCACTGCTCATAAAAAACGATGAGGATTTGAAGAAATGGAAGGCATGGACGAGACTGGAGAAAGGGACGACATAGTAAGTACAATTCAGTGTGGGGAACATAAGGTAGTCATTGCAGTATTGTATAACCCACTACAGAACTGCAGGAGGCCAAGAGAGGAATATGAAGAGAGCAACAGAGCACAGGCTGAGGTGGCAAGAAGAGTTCACTCAAGCAGAGCAAAGTTACTGGTTATGGGTGATATCAACCAAGGGAGATCGATTGCCAAGATGATGGATGTAGTACTGGAAAAATTCATGCATCAACATGTCAGGAACACCACCAGAGAGAGAGGGGAGGATGAACCAGCAAGAATGGATCTTGAGTTCACCCTGAGCAGTTCAGACATTGAGGACATCATCTATGAGATGCCCCTAGGAGCTAGTGATCACGTGGTTCTGAGTTCTGATTATATAGTAGAGTTACAAGTGGAGAGGGTAACAGGAGAAGAATGGGAAAAGCCTAACTATAAAAGGGGGACTACACAGGTATGAGGAACTTCCTGCAGGAGATTCAGTGGGAGAGAGAACTGGTAGGAAAGTCAGTAAACGAAATGATGGAATATGTAACAACAAAATGCAAGGTTTACCCGAAGGTGTAGGGAGGCAAAAACTAAGTACACCAGAGAATGCAAAAGGTACAAGAGGTAAAGGACCCAGAAAAATAAAAAGATTAGTCGAAGAGCCAGAAACGAGTATGCACAAATAAGGAGGGAGGCCCAGCGACAGAACAAAAACGACATAACATCGAAAGTCAAGTCTGACCCGAAACTGCTGTATAACCACATTAGGAGGAAGACAACAGTCGAAGCCCAGGTGATCAGTCTGAGGAAAGAAAGTTGGGAACTCACAAGATCAAGAGGTATGTGAGGAGCTCAACACGAGGTTTAAGGAAGTATTTACAATGGAGACAGGAAGGCCTCTGGAAAGACAGAACAGAGGGAGACACCAACACAACTAAGGAGGAGGTGAAGGTGCTAGGGGACCTTGATACCTCAAAGGCAATGGGAACGGACATCTCCCCATGGATCCTTAGAGAGGGAGCAGAAACGCTGATTGAGCCAATAACCACAATCTTCAACACATCCCTTGAAACTGGGCAACTACCCGAGGTATGGAAGACAGCAAATGTACTCCCCATATTTAAAAAAGGAGACAGAAAACAGACACTAGACTATAGACCAGTGTCACTGACGTGTATAGTAAGAAAAGTTATGGAGAAGATTAACAGGAGGAGAGTGGTGGAGTACCTGGAATGGAACAAGAGTATAAACGCCAACCAGCATGAATTCATGGAAGGGTTGATTGCATTTTCTTGGACTGCAAAATGGCCTTCGACACAGTTCCTCACAAGAGATTAGTGCAGAAGCTAGAGGATCAGGCGTGTATAACAGGAAGGGCACTGCAGTTGATCAGAGAATACCTGACAGGGAGGCAACAACAAATCATTGTGCATGATGAGGTATCACAGTAGGCACCTGTGACAAGTGGGGTCCCACACGGGTAGGTCCTAGGGTCAGTACTATTTTTGGTATATGTGAATGACATGATGGAAGGGATAGACACAGAAGTGTCCTGTTTGCAGATGATGTGAAGTTAATGAGGAGAATTAAATCAGATGAGGATCAGGCAGGACTTCAAAGAGACATGGACAGGCTGGACACCTGGTCCAGCAACTGGCTTCTCGAATTTAACCCCGTCAAGTGCAAAGACATGAAGATGGGGAAGGACAAAGAAGACCACAGACAGAGTACAGGCTAGGTGGTCAAAGACTGCAAATCTTGGGGTGAGGGTAACACCGAGCACGTCTCCGGAAGCACACATCAACGAGATAATTGCTGCAGCATATGGGCAGCAGGCAAACCTGAGAATAGAGTTCCGATACATTAGTAAGGAATCGTTCAAGACACTGTACACCGTGTGCGTCAGGACCATACTGGAGTATGCAGCACCAGTTTGGAACCCGCATCGGGTCAAGCACGTTAAGAAATTAGAGAAAGTGCAAAGGTTTGCAACAAGGTTACTTCCAGAGCTAAGGGGAATGTCCTACGAAGAAAGGTTAAGAGAAATCGGCCTGATGACACTAAAGGATAGGAGGGCTGGGGAGACATGATAACGACATACAAAATACTGCGTGGAATAGACAAGGTGGATAGGGACAGGATGTTACAGAGAGGGAACACAGAAACAAGAGGTCACACTTGGAACCTGAAGACTCAGGTAAGTCAAAGGGAATAGAGGAATAGTCTAGCAAGTGAGCTAGTGGAGGCAGGAACCATGCATAGCTCTAAGACGAGGTATGATGAAGCTCATGGAGCAGGGAGGGAGAGGACCTAGTAGCGCTCAGTGAAGAGGCTGGGCCAGGAGTTGAGTCTCGACCCCTTCAACCACAATTAGGTGAGTACACACACACACACACACACCAAACAGAAGGGCCCATGTAAACATATCATAGCTGCTGATTATGGGTGACTTCAACCACAAGGAAATCGACTAGGAAAACCTGGAGCCACATGGGGGCCCAGAAACACAGACAGATAAGATGATGGAGGTGGTACTGGAAAATCTAATGCACCAACACGTAAAGGACACTACCAGAAAGAGAGACAGAGGAGAGGATGAACCTGCATTGGGTAGTGCAGACTTTGAGGACATCACATCTGAAAGACCCCTCGGGGCCAATGATCATGTGGTTCTGAGCATCGATTACATAGTAAAGTTGCAAATGGAGAGGGAAGCAGGAAGGGCAGGACGAATGAAGCCAAACTGCAAGAGAGGGGACTACACAGGCATGAAGAATTTCCTGCACGGGCTCCAGTGGAGCAGAGACCTGGAAGTGAAGTCAGTAAATGAGATGATGAAATATGTGACAATATGCAAGGAAGCTGAGTTGAAGTTTGTACCCAAGGGTAACAGAAATAATAAGAAGGCCAGGCTGAGCCCTTAGTTCACCCAAACGTGTAGGGAGCCCAAAACCAAGTGCACTAGAGAATGGAAGAAATACAGAATGCAAAAATCCCAGGAGCGAAAGGAAAGTAGTCATAGAGCCAGAAACAAATATGCACAGGTAAGAAGGGAGGCCCAACGGCAATTCGAAAATGACATAGCAGCGAAAGCTAAATCTGACCCGAAGGTGTTGCACAGCCACATCAGGAGGAAGACGACAGTCATGGACCAGGTAACCAGGCTGAGGAAGGAAGGAGGGGAGATCGCAAGAAACGACCGAGAAGTATGTTAGGAGCTCAGCATGAGATTCACAGAAGTGTTCACAGAGGAGACAGAAGTGGCCCCAGAAAGACGGAGAGATGGGGTTCACCTTCAAATGTTGGACACAATGCATACAGCCGAGGAAGAAGTGAAGAGGCTGCTAAGTGAGCTAGATACCTCTAAGGCAATGGGGACAGATAACATCTCTCCGTAGGTCATGAGAAATGGAGCAGAGGTGCTTTGTGTACACATTTATCGAAACAGGGCAAATACCTGAGGTATGGAAGACAGCAAATGTAATCCCAATTTTTTAAAAAAGAGACAGACGCGAAGCACTCAATTACAGACCAGTGTCACTGGAGAAGATCATCAGGAGAAGAGTGGTGGGAGTACCAAGAAAGGAATTAGCTTATCAAAGACAGCCAGCAGGGTTTCAGGGACGGGAAATGCTGTGTCACAAACCTGCTGGAGTTCTATGACAGGGAGACAGCAGTAAGACAGGAGAGGTTAGATTGCATTTTCTTGGGCTGTAAGAAGGCGTTTGACACAGTTCCACACAAGAGACTATTGCAAAAGCTGGAGGACCTGGCAGGAGTATCAGGGAAGGCACTGCAATGGATCAAGGAATACCTGTCAGGAAGACAATAGTGAGTCATGGTACGTGGTGAGTCGTCAGAGTGGGTGCCTGTGACGGGCAGGGTTCCACAGGTGTCAGTCCTAGGACCGGTGCTGTTCCTGGTATTTGTGAACAACAAGACGGAAGGAATAGACTCTGAAGTGTCTCTTTATGCAGATGATGTAAGTTGATGCGAAGAATTCAATCGGACGAGGTCCAGGCAGAACTACAAAGGAATCTGGACAGGCTGTAGGCCTGGTCCAGCAACTGGCTCCTGGAGTTCAACCCCCACAAGAGCAAAGTCATGAAGATTGGGGAAGGGCAAAGAAGACCACATACGGAGTTCAGCCTAGGGGGCCAGAGACTACAAAGCTCACTCAGGGAAAAGGATTATGGTGTGAGTATAACACCAGGCACATCTCCTGAGGCGTACATCAACCAAATAAAAGCTGCAGCAAACGGGCTCCTAGCACACCTAAGAACAGCATTCCGACATCTTAATAAGGGATCGTTCAGGACCCTGTTCACTGTTTACCTTAGGCCCATATAGGAATATGAAGCACCGTTTTGGAACTCACACCTAGCCAAGCACGTAAGAAAGCTAGAGAAATTGCAAAGGTTTGCAACTAGACTGGTCCCGGAGCTAAGGGGCGTGTCCTACGATGAGAGGTTAAGAGAAATCGCTCAGACGACACTGGAGGACAGGAGAGATAGGGAGGATATGATAACAAAATACAAAATACTTTGAGGAATAGACAAGGTGAACAGAGACAGGATGTTCCATAGATGGGACACAGCAACAAGGCGTCAGAGTTGGAAGTTGAAGACTCAGATGAATCGCAAGGATGTTAGGAAGTATTTCTTCAGTCACAGAGTTGTCGGGAAGTGGAATAATCTGGGAAGTGATGTAATGGAGACAGGATCCGTACATAGCTTTAAGAAGTGGTATGATAAAGCTCGCGGAGCGGAAAGAGTGACGTAGTAGCGGCCAGTGAAGATGTGGGGCCAGAAGCTGTAACTCGACCCCTGCAACCACAACTAGGAAAGTGCAACTAGGCGAGTGTACACACGTGCACACACGCAGACACACACACACACACACACACACACACACACACACACACACACACACACACACACACACACACACACACACACACACACAGGACAGGAGGGTCAGGGGAGACATGATAACGACATATAAAATACTGCGTGGAATAGACAAGGTGGACAAGGACAGGATGTTCCAGGGAGGGGACACAGAAACAAGAGGCCACAATTGGAAGTTGAAGACACAAATGAGTCAGAGAGATAGTAGGAAGTATTTCCAGACCCAGGAAGAAGATCAAATACAGCCTCCCTCACAACTTCCTATAGAAGCCCCCCAACCAGGTCAATCCCAGTGCAACCAAACAGTCTAAACCAAAACACCCATTCCATATCCAGTGCCCCCACCCACTGCATTACAAACTCCATCCCAACAGCAACCACCCATAGTTCCTTATCAGATCTCCCACTTCCCCAACCCCAATATACCCCCAGACCACAGTCTTAGAAAAGAAGTTGAAGGTGTGGTACACAAATGCAGATGGAATAACAAATAAATGTGAGGAGTGGCATGAAAGAATCAAGGAGACATCCCCAGACATAACAGCACTCACAGAAACAAAACTCACCAGAATAATAACAGATACAGTCTTTCCACCCGGATATCAAATCCTCAGGAAAGACAGAGGGAGGAGAGGGGGAGGAGAAGTTGCACTGCTCATTAAAAACCAGTGGGGTTTTGAGAAAATGGAAGGAATGGATGGCATGGGTGAAAGGGACTACTTAGTAGGAACAATCCAGTCTGAGGGACATAAGGTGATAATTGCAGTAATGTACAACCCACCACAGAACTGCAGGAGGCCAAGAGAAGAATACGATGAGAGCAACAGAGTAATGGTCGACACACTAACCGAGTTCGCCAGAAGAGCACACATGGGGGAGCAAAGTTACTAGTTATGGGTGATTTCAATCACAATGAGATTGACTTGGAAAACCTGGAGCCCCATGAGGGTCCCAAAACATGGAGAGCCAAGCTGATGGATGTGGTGCTGGAAAATCTCATGCACCAACATGTTAGAGACACTACCAGAGAGAGAGGTGAGGATGATCCAGCAAAACTGGACCTTGTATTCACCTTGAGTAGGTCGGACATCGAGGATATCATGTATGAAAGGCCCCTAGGAGCTAGTGATCATGTGGTTCTGTGCTTTGACTACATAGTTGAGCTTCAAGTGGAGAGAGTAGCAGGAATAAGATGGGAAAAACCAAACTACAAAAGGGGGAACTACTCAGGCATGAGGAACTTTCTGCAAGACATTCAGTGGGAGAGGGAACTGACAGGAAAACCAGTAAAAGAAATGATGGACTATGTGGCAACAAATTGCAAGGAAGCAGAGGAGAGGTTTGTTCCCAAGGAAAACAGAAATAATGGGAAGAACAGAACGAGTCCTTGGTTCACCCAAAGGTGTAGGGAGGCAAAAACTAGGTGTACTAGAGAATGGAAAAGGTTCAGAAGACATAGAACTCAGGAAAATAAAGAGATTAGCCGAAGAGCCAGAAACGAATATGCACAGATAAGAAGGGAGACTCAGTGACAATATGAAAATGACAGCATCGAAAGTCAAGTTTTACCCGAAGCTGTTGTGTAGCCACATAAGGAGGAAAACAACAGTCAAGGACCAGAAAATCAGACTGAGGAAGGGAGACGGGGAGCTCACAAGAAGCGACCAAGAGGTATGTGAGGAGCTCAACATGAGATTTAAAGAAGTATTTACAGTGGAAACCAGTAGGACTCCAGGAAATCAGAATAGGGGGGTACACCAACAAGTGCTGGATGAGGTACACATAACCAAGGAGGACGTGAAGAAGCTGCTATGTGAACTTGACACCTCAAAGGCTGTGGGACCAGACAACATCTCTCTGTGGGTCCTTAGAGAGGGAGCAGAGATGCTGTGTGTGCCATTAACAAAGATCTTCAACACATCCATTGAAACTGGGCAACTCCCTGAGGTATGGAAGATGGCAAATGTAGTCCCAATTTTTAAAAAGGGAGACAGACATGAGGCACTAAACTACAGACCTGTATCACTAACATGTATAGTATGCAAAGTCAAGGAGAAGATCATCAGGATGAGAGTGGTGGAGCACCTGGAAAGAAACAAGTGTATAATTGACAACCAGCATGATTTCAGGGAACGAAAATCCTCTGTCACAAACCTACTGGAGTTTTATGACAAGGTGACAAAAGTAAGACAAGAGAAAGAGGGGTGGACCGACTGCATTTTTATGGACTGCAAGAAGGCCTTCGACACAGTTCCTCACAAGAAGTCATTGCAAAAGCTAGAGGATCAGGCACACATAACTGGAAAGGCACTGCAATGGATCAGAGAATACCTGACAGGGAGGCAACAACGAGTCATAGTACGTGACGAGGTGTCAGAATGGGCGACTGTGACAAGTGGGGTTCCACAGGGGTCAGTCCTAGGACCTGTGATGTTTTTGGTATATGTGAATGACATAACGGAAGGGATAGACTCAGAAGTGTCCTTGTTTGCAGATGATGTGAAGTTAATGAGAAGAATCAAATCGGATGAGGATCAGGCAGGACTACAAAGAGACCTGGACAGGCTACAAGCCTGGTCCAGCACCTGGCTCCTTGAGTTTAACCCTGCCAAGTGCAGTCATGAAGATTGGGGAAGGGCTAAGAAGACCCCAGACACAATATAGTCTAGATCGCCAAAGACTGCAAACCTCACTCAAGGAAAAAGATCTGGGGGTAAGTATAACACCGAGCATATCTCCTGAGGCGCACATCAATCAGATAACTGCTTCAGCATATGGGCGTCTGGCAAACCTACGGATAGCATTCTGATACCTCACTAAGGAATCGTTCAAGACTCTGTATACCATTTACGTCAGGCCCATACTGGAGTATGCAGCACCAGTTTGGAATCCACACCTGGTCTAGCATGTCAAGAAATTAGAGAAAGTGCAAAGGTTTGCAACAAGACTAGTCCCAGAGCTAAGGGGATTGTCCTACGAAGAAAGGTTGAGGGAAATCGGCCTGACGACACTGGAGGACAGGAGGGTCAGGGGAGACATGATAACGACATATAAAATACTGCACAGAATAGACAAGGTGGACAAAGACGGGATGTTCCAGAGATGGGACACAGAAACAAGAGGTCACAATTGGAAGTTGAAGACTCAGATAAATCAAAGGGATGTTAGGAAGTATTTCTTCAGTCATAGAGTAGTCAGGCCGTGGAATAGCCTAGAAAGTGACGTAGTGGAGGCGGGAACCATACATAGTTTTAAGGCAAGGTATGATAAAGCTCATGGAGCAGGGAGAGAGAGGACCTAGTAGCAATCAGTGAAGAGGCAGGGCCAGGAGCTATGAATCGACCCCTGCAACCACAAATAGGTGAGTACACACACATGCATACACACACCGGCGGGGATTTGAGGAAATGGAAGGAATGGATGGAATCGGAGAAAAGGACTACATAGGAGCAATCCAGTCTGAGGGCCATAAGGTGGTATGTGCTGAATAATACGATGAGAGCAACAGAGCAATGGTCGACACACTAGGCGAGGTGGCCAGAAGAGCTGACATGGATACAGCAAAGTAACTAGTTATGGGTGATTTCAGTCACAAAGAAATAGACTGAGAAAGCCTGGAACCCCATGGGGGGTTCCGAATTATGAACAGCCAAGATGATGGATGTGGTACTGGAAAACTTCATGCATCAACATGTGAGATACACTATCAGAGAGAGAGAGAGGTTAAGAATATCCAGCAAGACTGGACCTTATATTCACCTTGAGTAGTTCGGACATCGAGGATATCTCGTAGAAAAGGCCCCTTGGAGCTAGGGATCATGTGGAGAGGGAAGCAGAAACAGGCTGGGATAAACGAAACTACAAAAGAAGGGACTACACAGGCATAAGGAATTTCCTACAAGACGTTTAGTGAGAGAGAGAATTGAGAGGAAAACCAGTAAAATAAATGATGGACTATGTGACAACAAAATGCAAGGAGGCAGAGGAGAGGTTTGTTTCCAAGGGAAACAGAAGCATTGAGAAGACCAGAACGAGTCCTTGGTTCACCCAAAGGTGTAGGGAGGCAAAAACTAAGTGAACTAGAGAATGGAAAAAGTACAGAAGACAAAGGACCCAGGAAAAAAAGAGATCAGCCGAAAAGCCAGAAACGAATATGCACAGATAAGAAGGGAGGCTCAGCAACAATATGAAAATGACACAGCATCAAAAGTCAAGTCTGACCCGAAGCTATTGTATAGCCACATCAGGAAGAAAACAACAGTCAAGGACCAGGTAATCAGGCTGAGGAAGGAAGGTAGGGAGTTCACAAGAAACGATATTTAAAGAATTCTTTACGGTGGAGACAGGAAGGACTCCAGGAATTCAGAATAGGGAGGTACACCAACTAGTGCTGGATGAAACACACACAACTGAGGAGGAGGTGAAGAAGCTGCTATGTGAACTTCATGCCTCAAAGGCAGTGGGATCAGACAACATCTCTCCATGAGTCCTTAGAGATGGAGCAGAAATGCTGTGTGTGCCATTAATAAAAATCTTCAACACATTCATTGAAACTGGGCAACTACATGAGGTAAGGAAGGTGGCAAATGTAGTCCCAATTTTGAAGACAGGAAGTCTGTGTCAATGGCGTGTGTAGTATGCAAAGTCATGGAGAAGATTATCAGGTGCAGAGTGGTGGAGTACCTAGAAAGACATAAGCTTATGAACGACAGCCAGCGCGGTTTCAAGGTAGGAAAATCCTGTGTCACAGACCTACTGGAGTTTTGTGACAAGGTAACAGAAATAAGACACGAGGAAGAGGGGTGTATAGACTTAATTTTCTTGGACTGCAAGAAGGCCTTCGACACAGTTTCTCACAAGAGGTTAATGCAAAAGCTAGAGGATCAGGCGCACATAATAGAAAGGCACTGCAATGGATCACAAAATATCTGACAGGGGGGCAACAACGAGTCATGGTACGTGACGAGGTGTCAGAGTGGGTGCCTGTGACGAGCGGGGTTCCACAGGGGTCAGTCCTAGGACCTGTGCTGTTTTTGGTAAATGTGAATGACATAATAGAAGGGGTAGACTCAGAAGTGTCCCTGTTTGCAGATGTTGTAAAGTTAATGAGAAGAATTAAATCGGTCGAGGATCAGGCAGGACTACAAAGAAACCTGGACAGACTACAAGCCTGGTCCAGCAACTGGCTCCTTGAATGCAAAGCCATGAAGATCAGGGAAGGGAAGGGCAAAAAAGACAGCAAAAAGAGTATTGTCTAGGTGGCCAAAGACTGCAAACCTCACTCAAGGAAAAAGATCTTGGGGCGAGTATAATACCGAGCACATCTCCTGAGGCACACATTAATCAAATAAATGCTGCAGCATTCGCTCGTCTGGCAAACCTAAGAATAGCGTTTCGATACCTCACTAAGGAATCGTTCAAGACTCTCTACACCATATACGTCAATCCCATACTGGAGTATGCAGCACCAGTTTGGAATCCACACCTGGTCAAGGACGTCAAGAAATTAGAGAAAGTACGAAGGTTTGCAACAAGACTAGTCCCAGAGCTAAGGGAATTGACCTATGAAGAAAGGTTAAGGGAAATCGGCCTGACGACACTGGAGGACAGGAGGGTCAGGGGAGACGTGATAACGACATATAAAATGCTGCGAGGAATTGACAAGATGGACAAAGACAGGATGTTCCAGAGATGGGACTCAGAAACAAAGGGTCACAATTGGAAGATGAAGACTCCTATGAGTCTAACGAATGTTAGGAAGTATTTCTTCAGTCATAAAGTTGTCAGGAGGTTTGATAAAGCTCATGGAGCAGGTAGAGAGAGGACCCAGTGGTAATCAGTGAAGAGGCGGGGCCAGGAGCTGTGAATCGACCCCTGTAACCACAGATATGTGAGGTGAACACACACACACACACACACACACACACACACACACACACACACACACACACACCACACACACACCACACATAGAGATTAGCCAATTAATTATATATTGCAGTGTTACCAACATATTCACCGCCATGGACCCCAGGTTTCTGAAAGGTCTGTCTACTCAACAAGCCGATTTTATTAACTAACAACAAACTCATATTTCCAGTCTCATCTCTCAGTTGAAGTACATATGTAAATGAGACTGCAATTAAATAAATCTCAAAAATAAAAAAAAAAACTTACTTGTTTAATGAGATGGTTGATGCTGCTTTGTTGACACTAAGTTCCGAACTTCAGGATCAATGACAATTTTAACGTAGTTCAGGTTCCATATTTACCCTCTTTTTAATTTTTATTTTATATATTATCAGTTTGATCATAACCCAGCGCTAAACCTTCAGGACTTATACAGAGCTTAAGTGTAGGGTGTGCTAAAAGGTGTAATAGTTAGGAAGGGCTGTGAAGAGTGATAAAGACAGTGCATGTAATCAAAGCTGGAATGATATTGCTGTCGCTGACAACATTTGAAAGAGGACGTCTGTCAAAGGTGAGGTCGTCAGCGGTGTCGCTGTCGTAGGTAAATTCTGCGTGCCCGCTGGTAGACAGGACTGTCTAATAGTACATGGCAAACTGATAATGGAACTTGGCAATTCTCACAGTAACACTGGGCGCCTCTCCATGAGATACCCATGAACGAGACGTGCATGGATAGTCTCCCAGCCACGACATCTATAATAAGCAGCCCAGAAATCTAAACATGGCAAGATAGAATATAAGTTATTATGAATCAACTCAGACCAACGTTGTTGCCAACGGCTGCTGCGAAGGTGGCTAAAAATTATAGTGAAATAGTCTGAGAATAGGATACCTCTTCATGATACATGGATGTCATGTATCACTAACCGAGTAGCAGAGTCCGGCTGCTCGCAGCCTTGAACATCCACGTGATCAGGACCCAACAGAAAACGATTTCTTTGTTTTTGCTAGAGATCCGCCTCAACCAAGTTGTAAACGAAGAACTAGGGGATGAGGCGAATTAAAATTTTTGACATCTTGTAAAGCACTAAAGAAGCTAGAAACTACCATAACTGTCGAGATAGACCTTTACGCAATACGTATAGTTGTGATGAGAAGTGCATACAGTTTAGCTGTGAAAATGCTAGACGAGTCTAATAAATGACTCCGCACAAAACACTGTCTGGGAACACTTGGCTCTATATAAAACAGTTGGAAGAAAGACTGCTCACATAAATATGCAGTGGAAATGGCATCGAATATCTCAGTGCTTTGGATGTTAATCTGGTTCTCATTCTTCACATGCAACCAAAAGTGCGATAAGTTGTACTGAATGAATCTTGACCTCCGTGAAGTGTCAGTGAGGTGTTACCTAATCCACAGGTATGGGAACTGCTAATACAGTGAGTCCAATAAAATTTGGGGACCCAGAGTGGTGGTAGCAGTGATTTACAATCCTCCACTAAACAGTAGGAGACAAAGACAGGAAAATGAAGAGAACAAAACCACGGTTCACTCCTTAACAGAGGCTGCCGGGAGAGCTTATGGGACTAAAGATGACTTCAAAATCAATGAAACTGATTTTGAGAACAGGCTCCTATGGGGGGTGATGGAGGTTGTTAGGGAAAGCAATTTATATCTGCATGTTAATGACAGAGATAGAGAAAGTAGATGAACCAGAAAAATGGGGTATTATATTTATCAAAAATTCAGCTGATAAAGGAAAAATAGAATAGAATGTTAGGTGCTCATGCACTGGCAACTATTCAATACTGAACTTCACATTTCTTGTTAATCTAATAATTTAGAGAAGAAGTGAAAGAGAAGGGCACGAAACACCAGACACCAGAAGAGGTAACTTTAAAGGGTAGAGAGAATTCCTGAATGCAGTGTAGTGGGAAAGAAGCTTCAGAAGTGTGGAAAATCACAACATAAATTGAGAGAGCCTTAGTTCACCCAAAGATGTAGAGAAGAAAAACAGAAGAGCAGGAAAGCTTGGGAGCAATTTAGAAAGCGAAGGATAGCCAAGAAATAGGAAGTGAGCTAAAGAGCAAGACATGAATATGCGACACCGGGGGAAGACTGAGCCAAAACTACTTAACAGACATTTCAGAAGAAAGACGACAGGTTATTCAGCTCAAGAAGGAACAAGTTTAAAGCACTGAACAAGCCATTGAAAAAAGTTCTCAATGTAAACAGAGTGTATAACAAAGCAGGGTACAACGGCAGGCGCTGGAAAACGTACACACAACACGGGAAGACGTAAAAAATTAAACTTATATTAGCCGGATACTTCGAATGCAATGGGACCTCAAAACATGTCGCCGTGGATTTTTCGAGAGGGAGCGAGTGTACTGCCAGAACTACCGGTTTACGATTTACATGTTAATGAGTACTGAATGATTTCCAGGGATATGTAAAATAGCAAATGTAGCCCCAATATTTAAGAAAGGAGATGAAAAAAAGCATCGAACTACAGACCAGTGAGAGGCGTGGATCTCCACAGATCGTTATTAGAGCTAATATTGTTTATGTATGTGAATGATATGCCAGATGAGAATGAGTAGGATACATCTCAGTTTGTTGCCAATGTATCACTAATTAGAATTAAAAAAAACTGATGAGGACCAGAAAACCAAAAAAAAAAAAAAAAAAAAAAAAAGTGGATATAGACAAACTTCATTTTTGGTCAGGTAAAGGATCATTTGAATTCAGGTCTGTTAAATTTACGGCTTTGAAGATTGGATAAGGAAAAGGAAGACCAGATACGGAGTACAAATTCGGGAAATAAGGACCGCAGTCCTCAAGCACAACCAGAAGTACACATTCATACTTTGCAGGGATTGTTCGTCTGGAAATTATGTTAGAAACCTTCAGGAATCATGACACAGACTCATTTAAGATCATCTCTACAATATCTTGGAGTATGCAATAGCAGAATGGAAACCACACCTGATACAGCATGATAGGAAACTTAAAAAAAAATATACTGGCATATGCAATGAACTAGTCCCAGAGTTGAGGGTATGAGGAGAGGCTAACCTGAGGGGTCATCAAAGGAAAGAAGAATAAGGAGAGACACGAAAACAACTTTCAAAATACTCAGGAGAATTTAAAGTGTGAAGATAGATTGTTTGAGAGAGAGAAACAGGTACAAAGCAGCAGACATAACAGTTAAAAATTCAGATATATCAGTTTTATAAATTATGTTTAATTATAGACTACATGGCTACGATGTGTGTGAAAACAGATGTACTGAGAGAGAGACTGGGAATGTGGGAATAGAAAGTTAAGTCGTAAACGATGTCACTGATGGAAAACATAAACAAAAGATAGCAGTGGACCTGCTACATCAGATCCGCGGTTCGAGTATCCGTAACTTTGCTCTTAATATATATTTTTCTAACCCATCGGCAGTCTCCCAACGGGACTAAATGACGTGAAAACAGTCACCATCACTCACTCCATCACTGTCTTTCCAGAGTAGTGCCAATACTCTACTTCAGATGCCCCACCAAACTGCAGATATCATCATCCCTCTGAAGGAGGGATGGTAATATCTGTACTGCCACCTCCAGGATTTAACTCAGGCAAACAGGTTTTCCTGAATCCCTTTATAAATGTTACCTTGCTCACACACCAACAGCACGTCAAGTCATTAAAATCACTTCCCGCAACTCACTCCAATCTAACACAAAAATACATACTTGTTGGATATCTGAGCCCTTTGCATAAAAAAACTCATTTACCCCTTCCTTTCCAACCTTTTCGAGGACTCTCCCAAATCTACCTTGCATCCACCACAGATTTATAAACCATGCACGTCATCCTATTTTCCCTCATCCTCTCTAAATGTACGAATCACCTCAACAACCTCTCAACCTTCTGGAAAATGCATTTAGTAACTTCGCACTTTCTTCTAATTTCCAAACTATGAATTCTCTGCATAATATTTATGCCAAACATTGCCTAACACACGACATATCCACTGCCTCCAGCCTCATCTTCTCTGTGACATTCACAACCCATGCTTCACACCCCTATCTGAATGTTCCTTCCTCTGTACTGTCATACATTCCTCTATTTACCTCCATGGATAATGTTCTTTCTCTCAACGGGTACTTCAGTGCAGAACCCATCTTTTTCCTCTCATCAGTTCTTTGGCTCACCTAGTCTTTCATAGACCCGCCCACCGACAATTCCACTACCCAAATATCTGAGCACATTCACTACCTCCATACTCCCTCCTTCCTATCTGATATGTTAGCTTTCATCGCCTAAATCTTGCGTTACACTAATCACCTTGCTCTTTCCTATGTTCGCATTAAATTTCCTTCTTTTACATAACCTCAAAAATTCATCTTCCAATCTTTCCAACTTCTCTTCAGAATCTGCCAAAAGCACCAATTCCTCGACAAAAAGCAACTGTGACAAATACATCTTTACATTAGAGTCTTTATCTTTCAATGGCACACATCTCTCCAACACTCTAACATTCACTTCTTTTTGAAACCTCATCTATAAATAAGTTAGGGGACGATAATGACATCACGCATCCCTGTCTACCCCATACTTTCACTGGAATATAATCTGCTTCTCTGCTACATGATTTAACCTGAATCTCACTATCTTCATAAAATGTATTAACTGTTTTAAGTTGATTACCACCTATTTCAACACTTGCAACATTTTCCACATTGTTCCCCTAAATGCAATATCATATGTTTTTTTTGTGAATACATAAATGCTATGAAAACTTCCTTACACATATCAAAATTTTATTCACTTATATGCTTCAAACTAAAAACTTACCCTTAGTTCTTACAGTTATAGCTCTACCATGCACTGTAGCTGTCATACTCAACAGGCTTATTCCCCTATAATTCTTAATCTACACACACTGTCATTCCCTAAGTACCTTCCCTCCTTTCATACATTTGTTGAACAAAAGCCCCAAAGCTATATTCTAAACTGGCCGCTTTACGTTGTATTATTTTACCTACAGCTTCACGCCTCTACCATACACTCACAACTGGCTCTTCCTCACTCCTAAAATATGTTATTCTTCCCTGACAATTGTACGGAATCACTGCTTCCCTCCCTCCATGAACATTTAACAGTTCCACAAAATATTTCATCCATCTTCCCAATAAATCCTCTTCCCCATCTAATAAATCTCCTCTTCTCTTTGTAACTGTTAAATCCATTCCCCCATTAGGCTTTCTTACCTTATGAATCTCACTCCATAACATTTTCTTTTTTTCAGCAAAATTTGTTGAGAGCACCTCACTCACTCTCACATTTGCTCTTCTTGTACAATCGCTTTCTTTTACGACCTCGACAACAATTACTCTCTCAACTAGTTCAAAACTCCCTATACACTCGCTTAACTTCTCCCAAATCTCTCTCTCTCTCTCTCTCTCTCTCTCTCTCTCTCTCTCTCTCTCTCTCTCTCTCTCTCTCTCTCTCTCTCTCTCTCTCCTCTACCCTACTTTATTCTCCAGTGGCAAAACAAATGGCATGACCCACTTTTCGCGTCCGACTCTCATTTTAGTTCACATAATCCTTGAATATACATTCCTTTTTTTCCTTCCAAACCTGACTATTCAACATTACCGTTACTCCTTCCTTAGACATAAGTCTCTCAGATATCACTGACCTAATCTCATATATTTCTCCTTGTGAAACTCTCCTAGCCCTTTCAGCTTTGTTTCTGTTAGAGCTAAGACAACCAGGTTCTTTTTATTCATAATACTCACAGTGATCTCTTTCTTATCACATGCACTACATCCACACATTCAAACCTCCCAATTTTATATAGTTCTTCTATTTACATTAGGTAATTAATAGATTAAATGAGATTACTAGCCTCTTGCTCCTAGCATTTAATCGCCTCTTACTACAAGCATAGGTTAAAAAGATGGGAAACTTCTACAATTTACCACGGAAATGAAAAAAATAATATCAAATTGATATATTAAGAAAATAAAAACACAGATAGGTGTGAATACAGGCTAGACGGCCATACTTTTCTGGAATCAGCCTGTTTGTACAATTCTTGTGTCCTTTGTTGCAGTGTGTGCAGGTTCACATTGTTCGGTGGACTAAGTGATAAGATTATCCACTCTGCTACAGTGCCTCATAGGGATTCATACTCCCCAGAACACCCATCTTCAAAAACATCCCTTCCTAACCATTCACTTCTATTCATACCAACTGTTCCTACCCCTTCGTTCCAAACTCATTCTTTAAAATTAACTCTCCCCTTTCTAACCTACCTGTGATAATTGATCCTCTTCTACACACCCTCTATAACATACCCTCTTCTACACACCCTCTATAACATACCCTCTTCTACACTCCCTCTATAACATACCCTCTTCTACACACCCTCTATAACATACCCTCTTCTACACACCCTCTATAACATACCCTCTTCTACACTCCCTCTATAACATACCCTCTTCTACACACCCTCTATAACATACCCTTTTCTACACACCGTCCATAACATACCTTCTTCTACACACCCTCTATAACATACCCTCTTCTACACACCCTCCATAACATACCCTCTTATACACACTCTCTATAACATACCCTCTTCTACACACCCTCTATAACATACCCTCTTCTACACACCCTCTATAACATACCCTCTTCTACACTCCCTCCATAACATACCCTCTTCTACACACCCTCCATAACATACCCTCTTCTACACACCCTCTATAACATACCCTCTTCTACACACCCTCCATAACATACCCTCTTCTACACACCCTCTATAACATACCCTCTTCTACACACCCTCTATAACATACCCTCTTCTACACACCCTCTATAACATACCCTCTTCTACACACCCTCTATAACATACCCTCTTCTACACACCCTCTATAACATACCCTCTTCTACACACCCTCTATAACATACCCTCTTCTACACACCCTCTATAACATACCCTCTTCTACACACCCTCTATAACATACCCTCTTCTACACACCCTCCATAACATACCCTCTTCTACACACCCTCTATAACATACCCTCTTCTACACACCCTCTATAACATACCCTCTTCTACACACCCTCTGTAACATACCCTATTCTACACACCCTCTATAACATACCCTCTTCTACACACCCTCTATAACACACCCTCTATAACACACCCTCTATAACATACCCTCTTCTGCACACCCTCCACAACTGATTCAACACAACCTAAAAATACTAAGCAGGATAAAAGACACATCATAACTCGCCTGCACATACAGGCGATGCCGCTGCCACCATACTAACGTACATGACATAAATCATTTTGAAGACTGACAAGATGAAGAATGAGACGCTTGTGCTACATTAGGAAATGTTAACTACAGAGACACTTCGCCAGCCAGTGGTTTCTTGACTGCATACAGAGAAGACCGGTGGGTGATGAGGTGTCTGAGGTAATCATGCCTGTCAGACACATCAGTATCATGGGATCCTGATACAGGGATTTCCTTAAGGCTGGCCTAACCTGTAGGTATGACATAGTTAAACTAGTGAATTTTTTCAGTGGCTGACTCCACCTGACTGCAATATGTAAGTAACTTCTCCAAGTATATGCTGTAATTTTCTCAAGATTGATGGACTGATCACATCGACTTCAAGCTGAGGGACTCATTACCTCAAACTCCTTATCTTCCACCACCATTCTTCTCTGTAATGGACTGAAGAAACCTCTGGCTACGAAACTTTTTCGTAATTAAGATATCGGAATGTTGCATAATTGTCAAACTCCGGAACCTACTTTGCCTTCATCAACTAGCAATCCACAACACACACTTGCAAACTGTCACACCCTCACACACCTTCCACAGCTTGCCGTTTGCCAGCTTACCCATTTTCCACAGCTTTCCGTTTGCCAGCTTACCCACCTCAACCCAGTTTCGTGTACCAACTCTGGCTAACTGGTCTTCAACCCACCACCACTTACTGCACTTGGCCCTCCACAACACATTCTTGTTATGGAATCATTCCTCTTTCACCTTTGAAACTTGGATCCCATTAACCAACACTCGACAACTCACATTCACAAATTAACTCTTCTCAACAAATCCTCAAAAAAATGGCCATTTACATGACAAACTATAACCCACACCTGATAAACGATCCTTTTCACTCCACCCACTACATCTGGCACTCTTCACCCCCACCCACTACATCTATCACTCTTCACCCCCACCCACTACATCTATCAATCTTCACCCCCACCCACTATATCTGGCACTCTTCACCCCCATCCACTACATCTGGCACTCTTCAATCCCATCCACTACATCTGGCAGTCTTCACCCCACCAACTCCATCCGACACTCTTTACCCACTACATCTGGCACTCTTCACCCCCACCCACTACATCTATCACTCTTCACCCCCACCCACTACATCTATCACTCATCACCCCCACCCACTACATCTGGCACTCTTCACCCCACCCACTACATCTGGCACTCTTCACCCCCACCCACTACATCTGGCATTCTTCACCCCACCCACTACATCTGGCACTCTTCACCCCCAGCCACTACATCTGGCACTCTTCACCCCACCCACTACATCTAACAATCTTCAACCCCACCCACTACATCTGGCACTCTTCACCCCACCCACTATATCTGGCACTCTTCACCCCACCCACTACATCTGGCACTCTTCAATCCCATCCACTAAATCTGGCACTCTTCACCCCACCCACTACATCTAACAATCTTCACCCTCACCCACTGCATCTGGCACTCTTCACCCCCACCCACTACATCTGACACTCTTCACCCCCACCCACTGTATCTGGCACTCTTCACTCCCATCCACTGCATCTAGCACTCTTCACCCCCACCCACTGCATCTAGCACTCTTCTCCCACACCCACTTTATCTGGCACTCTTCACCCCCATCCACTGCATCTAGCACTCTTCACCCCCATCCACTGCATCTAGCACTCTTCACCCCCACCCACTGCATTTGGCACTCTTCACCCCCACCCACTACATCTAGCACTCTTCACCCTCACCCACTGCATTTGGCACTCTTCACTCTCACCCACTACATCTGGCACTCTTCACCACACCCACTGCATTTGGCACTCTTTACCCCCACCCACTACATCTAGCACTCTTCACCCCCAGCCACTACATCTGGCACTCTTCACCCCACCCACTACATCTAACAATCTTCACCCTCACCCACTGCATTTGGCACTCTTGACTCTCACCCACTACATCTGGCACTCTTCACCACACCCACTGCATTTGGCACTCTTCACCCCCACCCACTACATCTGGCACTCTTCACCCCCTCCCACTACCTGTGGCACACTTCGCCCCTCCCACTACATCTGGCACTCTTCACCCCCTCCCACTACCTCTGGCACACTTCGCCCCTCCCACTACATCTATCACTCATCACCCCCAGCCAATACATCTGGCATTCTTCACCCCACCCACTACATCTAACAATATTCACCCCTACCCACTGCATCTGGCACTCTTCACCCCCACCCACTACATCTGGCACTCTTCACCCCCACCCACTGTATCTGGCACTCTTCACCCCCACGCACTGTATCTGGCACTCTTCACTCTCACCCACTTCATCTGGCACTCTTTACTACACCCACTGCATTTGGCACTCTTCACCCCCACCCACTACATCTAGCACTCTTCACCCCCACCCACTACATCTGGCACTCTTCACCCCCAGCCACTACATCTGGCACTCTTCTCTCCACCAACTACATCTGACACTCTTGACCCCCTCCCACTGCATCTGGCACTTTTCACCTCCCACTACATCTGGCCCTCTTCAACCCAACCCACTGCATCTGGCACTCTTCAGATCCACCCACTACATCTGGTACTCATCACCCCCACGTACTACATCTGGCACTCTTCACCCCCACCCACTACATTTTATACTTTTCTCCCCACCCACTACATCTGACACTCTTCATACCCACCCACTACATCTGGCACTCTTCACTTCCACCCACTACATCTGGCACTCTTCACTCCCACCCACTACATCTGGCACTCTTCAACCCCACCCAATACATCTGGCACTCTTCAACCCCCAGCCACTACATCTGGCACTCTTCACCCCCACCCACTACTGTCAGCATAGTTGCTGATCCCTGTATTCCCAGTATTATATAGCATAGCATATTAGTATCATCCATGTGCTTTAGATACGAGATCCCTTGTAGGCCTGTGGCTTTGTGTGACGTCACGGGATACAGATGTGTAGGCTCATACCTCTGCCCCGGCCTCACTCGGCGGCAGACCATCCAGGCGAAGACAGGCAAGGCACTGGGCTCCATCCCTCATCTCAGTCTGACAATATAGTTACCATCCTACAAGTGTGTCTACCTTCAACCTACGATATCTCCATTAAAGAACCCCATCGATACTACATCTGGCCCTCATCGCCCTACCCACTACATCTGACACTCTTCACACCCAACCACTGCATCTGGCACTCTTCACTTCCACTACATCTGGCACTCTTCACTCCCACCCACTACATCTGGCACTCTTCAACCCCACCCAATACATCTGGCACTCTTCAACCCCCAGCCACTACATCTGACACTCTTCACCCCCACCCACTTCATCTGGCACTCTTCACTCCCACCCCCTACATCTGGCACTCTTCACCCCACCTACTGCATATGGCGCTATTCACCCCCTCCATCCACTATATCTTGCACTTTTCTCCCCCACCCACTGCATCTGGCACTCTTTTCCCCCACCCACTTCCTCTGGCACTCTTCATTCTCACCCAGTACATCTGGCACTCTTCACCCCATCCACTATATCGGGCACTCTTCCCCGTACACACTACATCTGGCACTCTTCACCTCCACCCGCTTCATCTGGCACTCTCCACCCCCCACCCACAATATCTTACATTCTCCACCCCGACCTGTTACGATTTTTAATACGTAACGCCAATAAAAGTCCTGACTGTTTATGGTCCTCAACCTGCCTAATCTAATGGCATATAAACTACTCTACATAAACCAGCCAAGACCAGTTTGTACTTTCACAGTAAGTGTGGAGTCAATAGTTATTAACAGGGACACCATACAAACTAAAATATACAAATGTATATATTAATAGTAACCTTACACATGCAACATACAACTTACTACAAAAATCACCAATCTCCAGTCCACCTTTACCCAGGAGTCACATTAGCTCACTAACACACTGCTACTAGTCAGTAACAATAATAACATAAACAGGGAGGCTCCATGACACCCCCCCCCCTCCTTTCCCTTCGATGGATCTATAACTTTGTAATAAACTGAACACAAAGAGTAATAGTAAAGAGAGTAAAGTCTGAGGCAGCTACGGTAGAAAGCTCTGTTCCACAAGACAGTACTCGCTCCCATCCTATTCGTCATCCTCATATCTGACATAGTGATGTAAGCCATAGCTTACATCTGAACTGCCACGACAGTGTTCTCCATCGAAGACACCACAAGACTTCAAGCTGACATGAACCAAATCTTCAAATGGGTCACTCAAAACATTATGAAGATCAATGAAGAGACATTTCAACTACTCAGATGCGAAAAACTTGGGGAAATTAAAACTGTATAGGGGTATACAACAAATTCTAACCATGGAATAGAGTAAAAAAGTAATGTGAAGAACCTGCAAGTGACAATGTCTGAGGATCTCACCTTCATGGACCACAACACTGTATCTACCGCATCTGTCAGAAAAATGAAAGGATGGATAATGAGAACCTTCAAAACTAGGGACGCCAAGCCCATGATGATTCTCTGCAAATCGCTTGTTGTCTCTAGGCTGGAATACTGCCCCCTTCAAGGCTGGCATTGCAAACCTGGAGAGTGTACAGAGAACTACCATGGCACACTTAAGTACGATAAAGCACCTGAATTACTGGGAACGGTTGAAGTCCCTTGATTTGTATTCCCTGGAACGCAGGCGAGAAAGAGATATTATAATATACACTTGGAAAATCCGAGAGAGATTAGTACCAAACTTGAACACGAAAATCACTCTCTATGAAAGCAAAGGACTCGGCATGAGATGCAACATATCCAGAATGATATGAAAGGGCGCCACGAGTACACTGACAGACAACACAATAAGTGTCAGGGGCCCAAAACTGTTCAACTGCCTCCCAGCATACATAATGGGGATTACCAATAGACCCCTGGCTGTCTTCTAGAAAGCATTGGACAGGCATCTAAAGTCAGTACCTGACCAACTGGGCTGTGGTTAGTGAGTCAGTTTGCATGTGGCCAGCAGTAACAGTCTGGTTGATCAGACCCTGATTAACCACAAGGCCTGGTCTCAGACCGGGACGCGGGGGCGCTCACCGACGAAAGCATCTCCAGATATACTCCAGGTATACTCCAAATAATGGCCAAATTCTGTTTTTGAACTCATTTTACCTAGCTTATTCTTCCTAACCCATACCGCCACACTTTTCTTCCTCAACCCACTTTTCTAACTAACGAAACCTGGCACTTCATAACCCACACTCATTTACTATCCCTTTCCATCTCTCTTTTCAACCCACCCGTCCTTCCCAACCCACCATTCCCAACCCACTCTTTCCAGCCCACGTTCACAAGATAACCCACCTCAACCCACCCTTGCTTATTAAATTCGTCTATCAATCCTTACTAATTGAGCCTCCCCAACCCACCCTCGATCACCGATTATCCCAAACTCACTTTCAAGATGTGTCAACACCTCAACCCACCCTCGTTAACTAAACTTCCCTATCTCACCCTGGCAAACCCACTCATGGCAACTCAACCTCCATACTTTACCCTCTCTAACTGGTTCTAGATGAACTCTCGTTAGCCATGCATATACAACCCATCCTATGAACTGACACTCATCACAGTATTCATCAAATGGCCTTCTATAACCCACCCTTCTTCATCAACGGGCTCTCCAAAGCCCACTCATCAATTACGGGTCTGCTTCCACCCACTCTCATCAACTGACTTCACAAGTAGACCTCTTCAACTGGTCTTCCACAACAATCTCTTTCACGCAAACTCTCGTCAACTCACACTAACCACCTTAGCATACCCAACTAACCTTCTCATTCACACATTCACAATTACAAAGCAGCCTCACAATTTACCCTCGTAAGCTGACCCTCTCAATTCACATTATTAAACTGATGCTCATCATTCATCCCTCTACCTCGGCCCTCCCCAACACACACAACTCAAGCAACACTTTCCAGATGACCGTCTCTAGCCCACCTCATTAATAGGCATTTCATAATCCACTCTTGTTAACTGACCCTACCCCGACCCACATTCCCAGACCCACTCTCGGCAACTGACCCTGTAAGCTTGTCCTCTCTAACCCACACTGGCTTACCTTGAACCCACGGTCGCCTCTAACTTACCCATTACTACCCGTGCCAATTGATCCTCCTCGGCCCACTCTATCGCTTTCTAGCATCCAACTCCTACCTACCCTGTCTACTCATTCTCGCTAACTGGCCCTCCGTAATCCGTCCTCCCTCTCCCATCTTCACTCTCTCTAAACCACTTATCTTTAAATTACACTTCATAACCTCTCCCTTCCCAGGTCCATGTTTCTTAATGCACCATTGCCAACTGGTCTTCTACAAGCCAATGTTATTAACTTGACCTTTCTATTTCACATTCCCTTTCCTACCCTTGTCATATGACCCTCTCTGAGCAACACGCTTCATTCCACCCTCTCTGTGCCACACGCTTCATACCACCCTCTCTGTGTCACACACTTCATACCACCCTTTCTGTACCACACGCTTCATACCATCCTCTTCAACTAACCTTCCCAGCCCTTAAAAAATGGCTCTATATATCCCACCCATGTCTTCTCAGCTCAGGCCCCACAACTCACAACTCATTCTTGCCCACTGACCTTCCACTACCCACACTTCCCAAACCCACCGTCACTAAGCCACAACCTCCACAACCCACCTTTGAACACATTCTCTCTTCCTTTCTAATCAACACTTCCTCATCCTACACTCGCTGTTTTATTCTCCCAAAGCCACAATGACTAACAATAACTGTCCACAACCCTCCATTGCAAATTTGCCTTCCCAAATTCACTCCCTATACCATCGAAGCCATGTGACCATCACCAAAATATACTTCCCAACCATTGTCAGCCTTTCTTTTTACACTGTATAAATCAGTTTTACAGGCTAAGAGGTGTAATTTTGCCTCGGCTCATTTCAGAGCCCTTTCTGAGGTATACTAAAACCCGACCCCAGGATGCGACCTACACCAGTCCGCTAACACCCAGGCACCTACTCGCTGCTAGGTGAACAGGGACAGCAGGTATAAGGAAACATGCCTAAAGTTTCAACGTGTACCAGGGATCGAGCCACGGACACTCAGTGTGTGAGATGAATGCGCTACTCATTTTAGCCACTTGTCCCTCTCCTAATCAAACTCCTCGACTCACCCAGTTAGTTCTTAACAAATTCTCTGAATTTGACTCACACTTATCTTTCATCTCCTGTCATTTCCAAAATGGTTTTTGCACCTCCAATATAATCCACCCTCACCAAAAAGATTTTTCCCCAACCTCCCCTACCAACTGGTCCTTCCCCATCCACATTGGCCAAATTGCCTTTCATTACTACCCTCATTACCCTGACTTCTAAATCCACACTTGTTATCTGACCCTCTCCAGCCCACCCTCGCCAACTGTCACTCCTAACTCCCATTACTAAAAACCTTACCCAACTTCCTCTTGTAAACTGGGTCTTCGAAACTCGCCCTTGCCAACCCAACATTGCTAAGTTTCTCTCCATAGCCCTAACTAACTTATCTTCCTCTACCCACTCTGGCTAAATGACTTTCTACAACCAACCCTTGCTACCTCACTCTCCTTAACCCATCTTTGGTCACTGGAATTCTACAACCCACCATAATTATCTGACTTTCAATAAACGAAAACACTATTCTTGTGTGAAGCCCTCTGATCACATACTCCCCAACCCACCCTCTCCATATGGTTCTTCCAGACTCACCCTAGAACTCTGAACCTCCCCATCCCTAAAGTTACACTTCCTAATGGAACCACTTTAACTCAGCCACTCCCACAGTTACTGACCCTCAACAAACCGCCATTGTTAATTGGTCCTCGTTCACTTACTCTCTTGAACCCACTGTTCCTGACTGACCCTTTAAGACACACACTTGCCAGCTTACTTTCCACAGTCCATCAGTGCCATTTGACCCCTCTGCCCACCCCCCTCTATTTGACTCTCCATAACCCTCCCAGAACAACCCCAATCAACCCTCCCTACTCTTTTTCCCCATCCCTCTGTCCTAAACCTACCCAGACAAACCCATCCTCTATAAACCTCCCACTTCAAACTATCTTCCTAAACCAGCCTTCACCAAACCACACTTCACAATCCACTCTTGCTAACTGAGCCTTCCCTGGCTAATCTATTCAACTAGGTAAATTTGTCCCACGTATCACACCCTCTATCATACCCCACCCTTAGCAACTGACACCTTTCCATCATGCCTTATTAAGCTAACCCCTAATCAACAATGGCAACTGATCCTCCACCCATGACCACTGACTCATCCCAACCCTCACTCCAAATTACTGTTGTTGTATTTTTAATATAATAATAATAATAATAATAATCTTTATTTCCACATCTACATAATCCAAGTTATACAGAACTAGCTGTCATCAATAACATTCTATAAAGAAAACCTCTGATTATACTAAGCATTTCAAACAGCTTACCTGGAGGTTATTCCGGGGATCAACGCCCCCGCGGCCCGGTCCATGACCAGGCCTCCCGATGGATCAGGGCCTGATCAACTAGGCTGTTACTGCTGGCCGCACGCAGTCCGACGTACGAGCCACAGCCCGGCTGATCCGGCACTGACTTTTGGTATCTGTCCAGCTCTCTCTTGAAGGCAGCCAGGGGTTTATTGGCAATTCCCCTAATGCTTGATGGGAGGCTGTTGAACAGTTTTGGGCCCCGGACACTTATGGTGTTTTCTCTTAGTGTACCAATGGCGCCCCTACTTTTTATTGGCGGCATTTTGCATCGCCTGCCCAGTCTTTTACTTTCGTAGGGAGTGATTTCTGTGTGCAGATTTGGGACCATTCCTTCCAAGATTTTCCAAGTGTAGATTATGATATATCTCTCCCTCCTGCGTTCCAACGAGTACAAGTCAAGTGCTTAGGTTAATTTTGTCCCCAGGATGTGACCCACATCAGTCGGCCATCACCCAGGTACCTACTTGCTGCAAGTAGGTACCTGGTGTATTAAGGAAACACATTTAATGTTTCCACCTGTATCGGTGATCGAACCATGGACACTCATTGTGTGAGTTCAATGCGCTACCAACCGAGGTACGGGATGGTAACAGCGCCTAAGGAATTAAAGGCACAGGTTCGATCCAACGAATGTGAGGGCAAGTAAAATTCCGTGGAACAAGAGCCTCTTATCATCAATGAGCATCTCATTAGAGGTCGACCTTCCCTGCTATCTTGCCCTGGCCGGTCCACCATCCCTGCTATCTTGCCCTTTCCGGTCCACCTCCCCTGCTATCTTGCCCTGCCTGGTCCACCTTCCCTGCTATCTTGCCCTACCGGTCCAGAGAGAGAGAGATAGGTCACTTATGAAAACATTCAAGGTAACCTGCAGCCCCTTGCTAGGTCACCTAGGGTAAGATGCAAGGTCCCGTGGGGTCTCCTGGGGTCCCCTGGGATCAGCTGGGGTCCCATGGGGTAACGTGGATCACGGGCAACACGGACATAAACTTCATCACCATGACAACGCGAAACAAACACAAAGGCTTAAAGAGGCGATAATTCGAGGGTGGAGCAAGTAATTAGAGCCCATCCCCAGTCCCTCCCCAGCCCCTCCCCAGCCCCTCCCCAGACACTCCCCAGCCCTACCTCAGCCACTCCCCAGCCACTCCCCAGCCTCTCCCCAGCCTCTCCCCAGCCTCTCCCCAGCCTCTCCCCAGCCGGTCCAAGCGTCTCCCTGTCCCTACCCGGCCCATTCCCATCATCTTCCCACCCTCTTCAAACATCTTCCCAGCCCTTCCCAGCCTCTCACCACCCTTATTCCCAACTCCTCCCCATTCTCTACCCAGCATCTCCCCAAACACTCCCCAGCCCCTCCTCATCCTTTTCCTACCCCATCCCCGGCCTCTCCTCAGCCTTTCTCAACCTCTCCTTAGCCTCTCCACTAACCCTTCCATGCTTACTCTCCCATGTTCCTCTTCTAGTTCTCCCCAGCCTTTCCTCTAGCCCTCATCCGCCCTCTCCAGCTCCTCTTCTATCCCTTTTCAGCCCCTCTTCTAGCTCTCCACAGCCACTTCTCTAGCCCTCTCCAGCTCTTAGCTCTCCATCCCCTTACCTAGTCCACCCTTGCAGCACCTCTAGCCCTCCCCAGCCCTCTGTTGTGGGCAGAGAAGGGGAGTGTGGAGCTCCGAAAGGAGAGACGTTGCTGCTCTGGGTCCAGCTTGTACTGGGTCCAGCTTGTACTGGGTCCAGCTTGTACTGGGTCCAGCTTGTACTGGGTCCAGCTTGTACTGAGTCAAGCTTGTACTGGTTCCAGCTTGTACTGGGTCCAGCTTGTAATGGTTTCAGCTTGTACTGGGTCCAGCTTGTAATGGTTCCAGCTTGTACTGGGTCCAGCTTGTACTGGGTCCAGCTTGTACTGGGTCCAGCTTGTACTAGGTCCACCTCCTGACTATCCACTCAGCTGCTTCTTGTGTTCGTATCTCCGGAGATAACTTGTGTAAGATTCTAGCTAGTGGCTTCTTGTGTCCGTATCTCCTCACTGAGGCGTGAGGAGAATACGTATATAAAGAACTGACAGGATACACACTTCTTACAGCTATCATACTGATTGTCAGTCTTATAATACATGCCTTATAGATAATAATGACTGTATATACAGCTCAAACACGCTATGATATGCCGACCTCAACTTACTGTTACAAACAACATGGCAAACAAGACACATTTCATTTCATTGCATCAATGAACTGATACTCATTGGACCGATATGCGGTAAATCGTTGGATTATTATATCAGAAATGATATGGGTACTCACGAAGAGAATTATTTTGGAGTGATCAGTCGCTAATCATGTGATCTACGATTCTGAAGAAAAATATGTGTACCATTGGTACCATATCTGCACACGAAAATCACTCCCATTTTTTTCACTGGGTCTAACTCTTAACTGGAAATATAAACACAAATGCAGTATAATGTGATCCTTTATTGACAACGTTTCACCCACACAGTGGGCTTTTTCAAGTCACACACGGATCTACCTGGGGTTGGAAGGTACGAGAGTATTTATAGTCAGAATATTGAGGTCAGGTGGAGAATGCTGCATCTGATGATCTACCGGGTGGGGTTATAGAGTCTTGGGTAGCTTGGCAGGGGTATTGGACAAGTTGTAGACCCTCTGCAGTGTTCTATGTTCTTATGTGGGATAGCGATGAAGAAGTTTCTTGGCGAGTGGTTCAGCTATGTTATAGAAGCCATTGTTCTGGTTGAAATTGTTGGTTATAGAGATAAGCGATGATTCCAGGATTCTTCTGTATTGAGTGTTGTCTTCTGTGGCTATAAGTCTTGAGTTTCTGTAGTTAATTAAATGGTTGTGTGAATTGCGATGTTGTACACAGGCATTCCTTGTATCGTCAGTCCTGCTTGCATATTGGTGTTCTGAAATGCGTGTTTGGAGGTCTCTTGATGTTTCGCCCACATATGATTTGTTGCAGTCATTACAAGGGATTATGTATACCCCTGCAGAGGATGGAGGCTTGTCCTGTCTACTACTGGTGATGTCCTTGATGGTCGTGGTTGTGGAGGTAGATACTTGGAATGATGTTTTGGCAAAGATGTTGGAAACATGTTTGGCAATGGAGTTGTTGGGGAGGACTATGTATCTCTTAACTGTTGACTTACACCAATACGTCAGGGAACCGTAAATATGAATGAGCCACAAGGCTACACCTTTCTTCCAGCCATTTATGATCTATAGAGACATGTGACATTATTGACACCTAGCATTCCCTAGCCGCTCTTCTAGCCCTTTCCAGCCCCTGCTCTATTCCTCTCCAGCTGCTACTCTAGACCTCCCTATCCCCTCATCTAGCCCTCTCAATCCTCTCCTCTAGCCCTCCACAGCTCCTCCTATAGCCCTTCTCACCCGAGCCACTAGCCCTTCCATTCTGCTCCTCTAGATCTCCCTATGCACTCCTCTAGTCTTACCTAGCCCCTTATCTAGCCCTCTCCTGCCCCCTCCTCTGCTCCTAACCAGCCCTTACTCTAGCCTTCTCCAAAGCCTCCACTAACTCTCTCCAGATCCTCCCCTAGTCCCATCTCTAGTTTTCCCCAGCCTATCCTCTAGCACTCTCCAGACCCTCCACTAGAATTCCTTAGCCACTCCTCTAGCCCTGCCCATTTTCTCCTGTAACCCTCCCCAGACCATTCATTATCCCTCCCCAGCCCTTCCCAAAATCTGCACAATCCAGGGCAACATGGGTTCAGGGCAGGTCGCTCCTGCCTCTCACAACTACTGGATCACTATGACATGGCCTTGGATGCACTGGAAGAAAATCAGAATGCAGATGTAATATACACAGACTTTGCAAAAGCATTTGACAAATGCGATCATGGCGTAATAGCCCATAAAATACGTGCTAAAGGAATAACTGGGAAAGTGGGGAGATGGATCTTCAACTTCCTAACAAATCGAACACAAAGAGTAGTGGTCAACAGAGTTAAATCGGAGGCTGCCATAGTGAAGAGCTCTGTTCCACAAGACACAGTACTCGCCCCCATCTTATTCCTTATCCTCATATCAGACATAAACAGAGATATACACCACAGCACCGTATCATCCTTTGCGGATGATACTAGGATCTGCATGAGGCTGTCATCTGCTGAGGACGCGGTTAACCTCCAAGAAGATATAAACAAAGTTTTCCAGTGGGCAACGGTAAACAATATGATGTTCAATGAGGACAAATTCCAACTACTCCGTTATGGAAAACTGGAGGAGATAATAACTAGAACAGAGTATACTACTGACTCCGGCCATACAATAGAGCGGAAAAATAATGTAAGGGACCTGGGAGTAGTAATATCTGAGGATCTCACTTTCAAGGATCACAACAGTGCCACGATCGCACGTGCAAAGAAAATGATAGGATGGATAATGAAAACTTTCAAAACGAGAGATGCCAAGCCCATGATGATCCTTTTCAAATTACTTGTTCTCTCTAGGCTGGAATACTGTTGTACATTAACATCTCCATTCAAAGCAGGTGAAATCGCAGATCTAGAGAGTGTACAGAGATCCTTTACTGCATGTATAAGTTCTGTCAAGCACCTTAAAACTACTGGGAACGCTTAGAAGCACTTGACTTGTACTCGTTGGAACGCAGGAGGGAGAGAGAGATATCATAATCTACACTTGGAAAATCTTGGAAGGAATGGTCCCAAATCTGCACACAGAAATCACTCCCTACGAAAGTAAAAGACTGGGCAGGCGATGCAAAATGCCCCCAATAAAAAGTAGGGGCGCCATTGGTACACTAAGGGAAAACACCATAAGTGTCCGGGGCCCAAAACTGTTCAACAGCCTCCCATCAAGCATTAGGGGAATTGCCAATAAACCCCTGGCTGCCTTCAAGAGAGAGCTGGACAGATACCTAAAGTCAGTGCCGGATCAGCCGGGCTGTGGCTCGTACGTTGGACTGCGTGCGGCCAGCAGTAACAGCCTAGTTGATCAGGCCCTGATCCATCGGGAGGCCTGGTCATGGACCGGGCCGCCGGGGCGTTGATCCCCGGAATAACCTCCAGGTAACCTCCAGGTAGCCCATTCATTATCCCTCCCCAGCTCCTCCTCTACCCCACCCCAGCCCCTTCTCTAGCCTTCCTCATCCCCCCTCTATCCCTCCACAGCCCCTCCTGTAGCCCTCTCCAGATCTTCCACTTGCTTTCTACAGCCCCTCCTGTAGCCCTCTCCAGATCTTCCACTAGCTTTCTACAGCCCCTCCTCTAGCCCTCTCCAGATCTTCCACTAGCTTTCTTCAGTCCTTCCACTGCCCCTCCTATAGCTTTCCCCAGCCACTCCACTAGCTCTTTCTAGGCCTACCACAGTCCCTCCTCTAGCCCTCCCCAACCATACCACTAGCCCAATCTAGCTGGTCCTCTGTCCCTTCCCAGCTCCTCCTCTAGCCCTCTCCAAGTCCTCTCCACTAGCTTTCCCTAGCCTTCCCCAGCTCATCCCCTAACCTTGCCATGTCCCTCCTCTAGCCCTCCCCAGCCTCTTCTATAGCCCTCTCCAGCCCTTTCTCTACTCCTCTGCATATCCTCGACTAGACTTCCCCAGCCTGTCATATAGCCCTCCCCATCCCCATCCGTTAACCCTCTCCTGACCCCTCCCTGGCACTCCACTAGCTTTTCCCAACTTCTCCTCGGCCCTCAGTTGCTCCTGTAGCCCTCCTCAGCCATTCCCAACCCCTCCTCTAATCCTCTCCAACCTATCCCCTAGCCCTCCAGAGCCACTCGATTAGCCCTCCCCAGTCGCTACTCTAGCCCTACTCAGCCCCTACTCTAATCCACTCCAAACCCTCTACTAGCCCTCCCCAGCTCCTCCAATAGCCCTGCAAAGCACCTCCTCAGCCCTCCTCAACCGTTCCTCTAGCTCTCTCCAGACTCTCCACTCTCCTTCCTCAGCCCTTTCCCTAGTCACGCCCAGCCCCTCCTCTAGCGCTCTTCAGACCTGGTCACAGACCGGGTCGTGGGGGCGTTGACCCCCGAAACCCTCTCCAGGAATACTCCAGACCCTCCACTAGACCTCCCCAGTCCCTGCTCTATTATTGCCCAGCCCCTCTCTAACTCTCTCCAGTCCTCCTCAGCCCTTCCTCCAGCTCTCTCCAGTCCCTCCTGTAGCCCTCCCCAGCCCCTCTTGTAGCCTTCTCTACCCTCTCCTTTAGCTCTCCAGAGCCACTACTCTAGTGCTACCCAACCCTTTCTCTAACACCCTCCAGACCCTCCAGTAGCCCTCCCCAGCTCCTCTTCTAGACCTTCCCAGTTCCTCTTCTAGGCCTTCATCTAACATTCCCCAGCACCTTTTCTGGTCCTTCCTCCAGGCCTCCCCAGCTGCTCCTCTAGCCCTCGCCAGCTGCTCCTTTAGCCCTCCCTAGCCCCTCCTTCAGCCCTCCTCAGCCCCATCTTTTAACCCTCCCCTGCCTATTCCCTAACCCTCCCCAGCCTCCCTTGACCTTCCCCTGACCCTTTGATGACCCACCCCTGACCCTCCCGTGAATCTCTCCTTACCCTCCCCTGACCTTCCCCTGACCTTCTCCTGACCTTCCTCTGACCTTCTCCAGCCACCTAGTCTTTCCCTTCTCGTTTCTCACCCCTCTCGTTTCTTCTCCTGCTTCTTATTCTTCCTCGTTCCCCTTCCTCGTTTCTTCCCCTTCTCATTCCACCACTTTCTGGTTCCTCTTTCACTTCATTCTTCCTCTTCCTCGTTCCTCCCTATTCTCATAAATCACCTCCTAGTTTCTCTTCATCCTTATTCCTCCATCTCCTCATTTCTCAACCTCCTCCTTTTTCCCTTTCCTCTGGTGAAAAAATTATAATGATTATCTAGATTAGCTCATGATGGAGGCTAACTGTTGGGGTTGGAGATGCAGTAGAGGAATATTATGGTGGAGAGGGAAGCATTGCTGAAGGTGGAGGTGGAGTAACTGGAATATAACGCAGTATGATGTGGATAAGAAGTGTAATAACTTTAAGAAGTGGAATGTTGGAGTGCAGAAGTGGAGTTGCTTGGCCATGTAGTGTAAAACTAGTGTTCAGAGGAAGTGGAGCAACAGTGGGTGGAGAGGAAGTGGATCTTGTGAAGTTGAATATTTGGGTGGTGGAGTGTAATGTTTGGCTGGGTAAGAAGTGGTCTCGTCTACTACTGGAAGGGAGGATTTTCTTTTTTTCTTTTTTTTTCTTTTTGAAATTTGTCTTAGAGAGCCAGAAATGATAGGAAGGTTCATTAAGAGAGAGTCATGGCTTTCTGCTCCCCGTCGGTCATTAAGGCAGCACACGCACACACAAACACACACGCAAACACACACACACACACACACACACACACACACACACACACACACACACACACACACACACACACACACACACACACACACACACACACACACACACACACACACACACACACACACACACACACACACACACACACACACACACACACACACACACACACACACACACACACACACGATGGGAATTTGAGGAAATGGCAGGCATGGACGAAATTGGAGAAGGGGATTACGTAGTAGGTACAATTCAGTCTGGGGAACATAAGGTAGCCATTGGAGTGATGTATAACCCACCACAGAAATGCAGGAGTCCAAGAGAGGAATACGAAGAGAAGAATAGAGCGATGGTGGACACACTGGCTAAGGTGACAAGAAGAGTTCACTCAAGCAGAACAAAGTTACTGGTTAATGGCAATTTCAACCACTGGGAGATCGATTTGGAGCCACATGGGGGTCCCGAAACATAGAGAGCCAAGATGATGGATGTGGTACTGGAAAACCTCATGCATCAACATTTCAGGAACACTACCAGAGAGAGAGGGGAGGATGAACCAGCACGTCTGGACCTTGTGTTCACTCTGAGCAGTTAAGACATTGAGGACATCACATATGGGAAGTCCTTCGGAGCTAGTGTTCATGTGATTCTGAATTTTTACTCTATAGTAGAGTTACAAGTGGAGAGGGAAACAGGAATTGAATGGAAAAGCCAAAGTATAAAAGGGGAGACTACACAGGTATGAGGAACTTCCTGCAGGAGGTTCAGTGGTACAGAGAACTGGTAGGAAAGTCAGTAAAGGAGATGATGGAATATGTAACAACAAAATGTACGGAGGCAGAGAAAAGGATTGTTCCCAAGTGCAATAGAAATAATAGGAAGACCAAAGGGACTCCTTGGTTTACGCGAAGGTGTAGGGAGGCAAAAACTAAGTGCACCAGAGAATGCAAAAGGTACAGGAGGCAAAGGACCCAGGAAAATAAAGAGATTAGTCGAAGAGCCAGAAACAAGTATACACGGGTAAAACGAGAGGCCCAGCGACAGTACGAGAACGACATAGCATCGAAAGTCAAGTCTAACCCGAAACTGCTGTCAACAGTCAAAGACCAGGTGATCAGGCTGAGGAAAGCAGGTGAGAAACTCACAAAAAAATGATCAAGAGGTATGTGAGGAGTTCAACACGAGATCTAAGGAAGTATTTACAGTGGAGACAGGAAGGCCTCTGGGAAGCCAGAACAGAGGGGGACAGCAGCAAGGAATATTCCACCAAGTGTTGGATAACATACACACAACGGAGGAGGAGGTGAAGAAGCTACAATGGAACCTTGATACCTCAAAGGCAATGGGACTAGACATTTCCTCGTGGGTCCTTATAGAGGGAACAGAAATGCTGTGTGTGCCACTAACCCCAGTCTTCAACACATCCC
>NC_091328.1:29171575-29264075 GCF_038502225.1 Cherax quadricarinatus
TTTTCAGAGAATAGGGGGGTACTCGAAGGGGAGAAACAGACAGATCAAGCTGATTCTCAGGATGGAAACAGTGTAGAACAGGATCCTCCAAGAGAAACCACGGTTGAAATACTCGGAAGAGTACAAGAGGCAGACAGAGACAGAACACAAGCAGAATGACAGCAGCTGAGGGAGAGAGCAAAAAAGGGAAAGAAGCCAGGAAAGGAGACAAGGATGGAACCAGCAGAGGTCAGTCAGAGCAGAACAGAACAACAAGGGCAAGCACACACACAACTATTCTCAGAACCCCACAACCTATCACACCATCCCAACACACACTACAATCCATACCCATAGCCTCCACCCAACACCAAGCTATAGAATCCCACAGTATGCTACCAGGTCTCCCAAGCTCACAGGCCCCCCAAACCACAGTGTTGTAAAGGAAACTGAAGGTATGGTACACAAACGCTGATGGAATAACAAATAAGTGGGAGGAGTGGCACGAAAGAGTCAAAGAGGCATCACCGGACATCATAGCTCTCACAAAAACCAAGCTTACAGGTATGATAACAGATGCCATCTTTCCATTGGGATACCAAATCCTGAGGAAAGACAGAGGGAACAGGGGGGGTGGAGGAGTGGTATTGCTGATCAAAAATCTCTGGAATTTTGATGAGCTGGAGAGAGGAGACAGCGGAGAAGAAAGTGATTAAATAGCGGGAACGCTTCACTCTGGAGGTCCCAAGGTGGTAATAGCAGTGATGTATAACCCACCACAGAACAGCAGGAGGCCAAGGCAAGAGTACGACGAGAGTAATAGAGTGATGGTGGACACACTGGCTGCAGTGGCCAGAAGAGCTCATGCATGCAGGGCAAAGCTCCTGATCATGGGTGACTTTAACCACAAGGAGATCGATTGGGAGAACTTGGACCCGCATGGGGGCCAAGATACATGGAGGGCTAAGATGATAGAGGTGGTACTGGAAAACTTCATGTACCAACACATAAGGGACACTACAAGAGAGAGAGGAGAGGATGAACCAGCAAGGCTGGACTTAGTATTCACCTTGAGTAGTGCAGATATCGAGGACATCACATATGAAAGACCCCTTGGGGCAAGCGATCATGTGGTTTTAAGCTTCGAATACACAGTAGAGCTACAAGTGGAGGGAGAAGCAGGAAGGCCAGGATGAATGAAGCCAAACTACAAGAAAGGGGACTACACAGGAATGAGGAACTTCCTGAACGAGGTTCAGTGGGACAGAGAACTGGCAGGGAAGCCAGTTAATGAGATGATGGAATATGTAGCAACAAAATGCAATGAGGCTGAGGAGAGGTTTGTACCCAAGGGTAACAGGAATAATGAAAAAGCCAGGATGAGCCCATGGTTCACCCAATCGTGCAGGGAGGCAAAAACCAAGTGTGCTAGGGAATGGAAGAAATATAGAAGGCAAAGGACCCAGGAGAATAAGGAGAGCAGTCATAGAGCCAGAAACGAATATGCACAGATAAGAAGGGAGGCCCAAAGACAATATGAAAATGACATAGCAGCGAAAGCCAAATCTGACCCGAAACTGTTATACAGCCACATCAGGAGGAAAACAACAGTCAAGGACCAGGTAATCAGGCTAAGGAAGGAAGGAGGAGAGACAACAAGAAATGACCGTGAAGTATGTGAGGAACTCAACAAGAGATTCAAAGAAGTGTTCACAGAGGAGACAGAAGGGGCTCCAGAAAGACGGAGAGGTGGGGCACACCACCATGTGCTGGACACAGTGCCACAACCGAGGAAGAAGTGAAGAGGCTTCTGAGTGAGCTAGATACCTCAAAGGGAATGAGGCCAGATAACATTTCCCCATGGGTATTGAGAGAGGGAGCAGAGGCACTATGTGTACCCCTAACAACAATATTCAATACATCTATCAAAACAGGGAGATTGCCTGAGGCATGGGAGACAGCAAATGTAGTCCCAATCATTAAAAAAGGAGACAGACATGAAGCACTAAACTACAGACCAGTGTCACTGACATGTATAGTATGCAAAATCATGGAGAAGATTATCAGGAGAAGGGTGGTGGAACACCTAGAATGGAATGATCTCATCAACAGCAGCCAACATGGTTTCAGGGACGGGAAATCCTGTGTCACAAACCTACTGGAGTTCTATGACATAGTGACAGCAGTAAGACAAGAGAGAGAGAGGTGGATGGATTGCATTTTCTTGGACTGCAAGAAGGCGTTTGACACAGTTCCACACAAGAGATTGGTGCAAAAACTGGAGGACCAAGCAGGGATAACAGGGAAGGCACTACAATGGATCAGGGAATACTTGTCAGGAAGACAGCAGCGAGTCATGGTACGTGGCAAGGTTTCAGAGTGGGCACCTGTGACCAGCGGGGTCCCACAGTGGTCAGTCCTAGGACCAGTGCTGTTTCTGGTATTTGTGAACGACATGACGGAAGGAATAGACTCTGAGGTGTCCCTGTTTGCAGATGACGTGAAGTTGATGAGAAGAATTCACTCGGTCGACGACCAGGCAGAACTACAAAGGGATCTGGACAGGCTGCAGACCTGGTCCAGCAATTGGCTCCTGGAGTTCAATCCCACCAAGTGCAAAGTCATGAAGATTGGGGAAGGGCAAAGAAGACCGCAGACGGAGTACAGTCTAGGGGGCCAGAGACTACAAACCTCACTCAAGGAAAAAGAACTTGGGGTGAGTATAACACCAGACACATCTCCAGAAGAGCACATCAACCAAATAACTGCTGCAGCATATGGGTGCCTAGCAAACCTCAGAACAGTATTCCGACATCTTAATAAGGAATCGTTCAGGACCCTGTACACCGTGTACATTAGGCCCATATTGGAGTATGCAGCACCAGTTTGGAACCCACACCTAGCCAAGCATGTAAAGAAACTAGAGAATGTGCAAAGGTTTGCAACAAGACTAGTCCCAGAGCTAAGAGGTATGTCCTACGAGGAGAGGTTAAGGGAAAACAACCTGACGACACTGGAGGACAGGAGAGATATGGGGGACATGATAACGACATACAAAATACTGAGAGGAATTGACAAGGTGGACAAAGACAGGATTTTCCAGAGATTGGGCACAGTAACAAGGGGACACAGTTGGAAGTTGAAGACACAGATGAATCACAGGGATGTCAGGAAGTATTTCTTCAGCCCAGAGTAGTCAGTAAGTGGAATAGTTTGGGAAGCGATGTAGTGGAGGCAGGATCCATACATAGCTTTAAGCAGAGGTATGATAAAGCTCACGGCTCAGGGAGAGTGACCTAGTAGCAATCAGTGAAGAGGCAGGGCCAGGAGCTCGTACTCGACCCCTGCAACCTCAACTAGGTGAGTACAACTATGTGAGTACACACACACATATCCAGACTCACACATACACTCCCCACCCTCATCTCACTCCTTCCCCTGATCCCTCCCCTCCCTCTTTCACCCTCCCCCTCCCCACCTCTCCCTCCTTCCCCCTCTCCCCCTCCCACTCACCCACTTGCTTCTCCCTCCTTCCCACCCCCCTCCCCACTCCTCTCCCACATAGCCACAGTTCCTCCACTACCTCCCCCCCCCCCCCAGTTTGACATACACACTACTAACCTAACACACAGAATTACGTAGGTTTCCCACTCTGAGGCAATCAGGATAAAACAAAAATGGGTTGCCAGAGAGCAACAAGAAAAACCAAGGGACAGGAGGAAGAAGCAGCAAAGGAAGATTGGGCAGCAGAGCTCATAAAAAGGGAACATGAATGGGAAAGGAAACTAGAAGAACTTAGCATGAGAATGTAAGAGAGGATAGTAATGGAAAGCAGGAAGTGGGATGTGCAAGTCAAAGCAGCAAAGGCCAGGATACAGAGTTTAGAAGAGGAACTGAAAAATCTGAAACAGCCTAAAGAACTGAAGAAAATTTTGGGATTGACAACAGAGACTGCTACCTCAGTCACAAATAAGGGGACTGTAGGGAAAGAAGGAGCAAAACTGCTTGTAGAAGCTCTATCATTGGAGACTGTAGTAAATGAAAGAGCTAAGCTATATGTGGAGGCCCTAACAGACCACAGCAGAGCCCAGGGAAAGCCGAGAAGGGAAAATGACAGGCCACTGAGCCCAAGTACATTAGCTAATGAAACTGAAGAAATGAAAGCTGAAATGGAGGAAATCAAATTGAATGAGGGGATACACAGGGATATGCAGTGGGAGAATGAAAGGGTGAGATCAGTCTTTGTGTATGGGCTCCAGGAAGCTGAAGGGGAAACATATGAAGCAAAAAAAAGAGGAAAAAAAGCAATTGAAAGCATCATGAAAGCAATAGGAGAAGACGACATGACCCAGCTGGAAAATTTTCGGAGAATACAGGGGTTTGTAAAAAAAAGAACCCGGCCAGTGAAAGTGACCTTCAAGGCAGAATCGACTCGGAACAGGATCCCGCAGGAGAAAGCACAATTAAGGGACATGCGGGCATACAGGAAGGTGTATCTCGACCGCGAAACACAAGAAGGCAGAAACTGAGAGAGATGGTAAAAAGGCGAAAGGAGGAAAGAGAGGGGATGGAGAAGACAGACAGGAGATCCCAGACACAGGAAGAAGATCAAATACAGCCTCCCTCACAACTTCCTATAGAAGTCCCCCAACCAGGTCAACCCCAGTGCAACCAAACAGTCTAAACCAAAACACCCATGCCACATACAATGCCCCCACCCACTACATTACAAACTCCACAACCACAGCAACCACCCATAGTTCCTTATCAGGTCTCCCACTTCCCCAACCCCAATACACCTCCCAGACCACAGTCTTAGAAAAGAAGTTGAAAGTGTGGTATACAAATGCAGATGGAATAACAAATAAGTATGAGGAGTGGCACGAAAGAATCAAGGAGACATCCCCAGACATAACAGCACTCACAGAAACAAAACTCACCAGAATAATAACAGATTCAAACTTTCCATCCGGATATCAAATCCTCAGGAAAGACAGAGGGATTAGAGGGGGAGGAGGAGTTGCACTACTCATTAAAAACCAGTGGGGTTTTGAGAAAATGGAAGGAATGGATGGCACGGGCGAAAATGACTACTTAGTAGAAACAATCCAGTCTGAGGGACATAAGGTGATAATTGCAGTAATGTACAACCCACCACAGAACTGCAGGAGGCCAAGAGAAGAATACGATGAGAGCAACAGAGCAATGGTCGACACACTAGCCGAGGTGGCCAGGAGAGCACACATGGGGGGAGCAAAGTTACTAGTTATGGGTGATTTCAATCACAAGAAGATTGACTGGGAAAATCTGGAGCCCCATGGGGGTCCCAAAACATGGAGAGCCAAGATGATGGATGTGGTGCTGGAAAACCTCATGCATCAACATGTTAGAGACACTACCAGAGAGAGAGAGGAGAGGATGAACCAGCAAGACAGGACCTTGTATTCACCTTGAGTAGTTCGGACATCGAGGATAGCATGTATGAAAGACCCCTGGGAGCTAGTGATCATGTGGTTCTGTGCTTCGACTACATAGTTGAGCTCCAAGTGGAGAGAGTAGCAGGAATAGGGTGGGAAAAACCAAACTACAAAAGGGGGAACTACTCAGGCATGAGGAACTTCCTTCAAGACATTCAGTGGGAGAGGGAACTGACAGGAAAACCAGTACACGAAATGATGGACTATGTGGCAACAAAATGCAAGGAGGCAGAGGAGAGGTTTGTTCCCAAGGGAAACAGAAATAATGGGAAGAACAGAACGAGTCCTTGGTTCACCCAAAGGTGTAGGGAGGCAAAAACTAGGTGTACTAGAGAATGGAAAAGGTACAGAAGACAGAGAACTCAGGAAAATAAAGAGATTAGCCGAAGAGCCAGAAATGAATATGCACAGATAAGAAGGGAGGCTCAGCGACAATATGAAAATGACATAGCATCGAAAGTCAAGACTGGCCCGAAGCTGTTGTACAGCCACATCAGGAGGAAAATAACAGTCAAGGACCAGGTAATCAGACTGAGGAAGGGTGATGGGGAATTCACAAGAAACGACCAAGAGGTATGTGAGGAGCTCAACGCGAGATATAAAGAAGTATTTACAGTGGAAACCAGTAGGACTCCAGGAAATCAGAACAGGGGGTATACACCAGCAAGTGCTGGATGAGGTACATATAACCAAGGAGGAGGTGAAGAAGCTGCTATGCGAACTTGACACCTCAAAGGCGGTGGGACCAGACAACATCTCTCTGTGGGTCCTTAAAGAGGGAGCAGAGATATTGTGTGTGCCATTAACAAAGATCTTCAACACATCATTTGAAACTGGGCAACTCCCTGAGGTATGGAAGATGGCAAATGTAGTCCCAATTTTTAAAAAGGGAGACAGACAGGAGGCACTAAACTACAGACCTGTATCAATAACATGTATAGTATGCAAGGTCATGGAGAAGATTATCAGGAGGAGAGTGGTGGAGCACCTGGAAAGAAACAAGTGTATAACTGACAAACAGCACGGTTTCAGGGAAGGAAAATCCTGTGTCACAAACCTACTAGTGTTTTATGACAAGGTGACAGAAGTAAGACAAGAGAGAGAGGGGTGGATCGACTGCAATTTTTTGGACTGCAAGAACTTCCTCACAAGAGGTTACTGCAAAAGCTAGAGGAACAGGCACACATAACAGGAAAGGCACTGCAATGGATCAGAGAATACCTGACAGGTAGGCAACAACGAGTCATGGTACGTGACGAGGTGTCAGAGTGGGTGCCTGTGACAAGTGGGGTTCCACAGGTTTCAGTCCTAGGACCTGTGCTGTTCTTGGTATATGTGAACGACATAACGGAGGGTGTAGACGCAGATGATGTGAAGTTAATGAGAAGAATCAAATCGGATGAGGATCAGGCAGGACTACAATGAGACCTGGACAGGCTAAAAGCCTGGTCCAGCAACTGGCTCCTTGAGTTTAACCCTGCCAAGTGCAAAGTCATGAAGATTGGGGAAGGGCAAAGAAGACCGCAGACACAATATAGTTTAGATGGCCAAAGACTGCAAACCTCACTCAAGGAAAAAGATCTGGGGGTGAGTATAACACCGAGCATATCTCCTGAGGCGCACATCTATTAGATAACTGCTGCAGCATACGGGCGCCTGGCAAACCTACGGATAGCGTTCCGATACCTCAGTAAGAATTAGTTCAAGACTCTGTATTCCATTTACGTCAGGCCCATACTGGAGTATGCAGCACAAGTTTGGAATCCACACCTGGTCAAGCACGTCAAGAAATTAGAGAAAGTGCAAAGGTTTGCAACAAGACTAGTCCCAGAGCTACGGGGATTGTCCTACGAAGAAAGGTTGAGGAAAATCGGTCTGACGACTCTGGAGGACAGGAGGGTCAGGGGAGACATAATAACGACATATAAAATACTGCGCGGAATAGACAAGGTGGACAAAGACGGGATGTTCCAGAGAAGGGACACAGAAACAAGAGGTCACAATTGGAAGTTGAAGACTCAGATGAATCAAAGGGATGTTAGGAAGTATTTCTTCAATCATTGAGTAGTCAGGCCGTGGAATTGCTTAGAAAGCGACGTAGTGGAGGCGGGAACCATACATAGTTTTAAGGCGAGGTATGATAAAGCTCATGGGGCAGGGAGAGAGAGGACCTAGTAGCAATCAGCGAAGAGGCGGGGCCAGGAGCTAAGAATCGACCCCTGCAACCACAAATAGGTGAGTATAAATAGGTGAGTCCACACACACACATTAATACATACATCGTTTCATCTAAGGAGTCATTCAAGACACTGTGAAAGTCAGGCGCAAATTAGAGTATGCAGCACCAATATAGAGCCCACATCTGGTGAAATACGTCAAAATGTTAGGGAAGTGCGAAAGTTTTCAACAAGACTAGTCGCCGAGCTAAGGGATATGCCCTACAAGGAGAGGTTAAGGGAAATTAATCTGACGACACTGGAGGACCGGAAAGATAGAGGGGACATGATGACATACAAAATGCTGAAAGGATTTGACAAAGTGGATAGCAACAATGTTTCAGAGATGGGATACAGCAACAAGGAGTAACACCTGGGAACTGAAAACTCAGATTGTTTATCCTATTGCTGTTTATATTTCGCGTTAGGCCTACCTTCAGCTCACTCTGCAGCACCCTGCGCTGTCCTCGCTCTGCAGACAACCTAGAGACAACTGGTGCCTCCTCTCTCTCTTTTTCCTTCCTGAACACACTGCCTGTAATTAAGAACACCAATAAACCTACGCTACAAAGAGTATCATTCACCGTTTCCAGAGATATCACCCAGCATGATGTCACCTCGCGATGTCAAGCTATGACAGTTCTTCTCGACGTCACGTCGGACATCACCCCATGATGTCACATCGACAATGTTAATTTGCCTGTTTATAAGAACCAACTTTTGTGTTTTCAGCAATGTCTACAACGACTTAGAGAAGAAATTTTGTAAATGTTCTCTCGTTATGCTTCTCCAGCTCAGGCTGACACGCGTAGTATTGCTACAGAGTATCCAGTCGTATTCCTAGTGAGCCGCTTCTTTCAACTGGCCTATCTGTAGCTCACTTACCATCCACGAATGATTCTACTGGCCCTTCCTATCCATTCCTCATTTTCGATGGTAGCGCGGGAATGTTGGAAATGTGGTTCAGGTTCATCAAAAACTGTGGTTATTGTCACTGCCGCTGTAGACCTTGTTAACAGTGATATCAGCACCTTTGTCTTAACAGAGCAAGCAACCTTGAGTCATGGACCGAACTCAAAGAGGATTTCCGCCGTTATTTCCGGCACAGCAAGCAGTGTCACTACAATGACATAAAGATGGCATATGCAGTACATGAGGTGTGAGAGATAAACGTCTGGTACATATTGTTACGTGTTTGTCACTGATTATAATGCGAAAATCTCATTCAGCTCCTCAGAGCTGGCGCACGTGTCCAAAATACAGCAGGAATTACCCCTCTGAACAGCAGCGCTAAGTCGCTGGAACAGAAAACTAGCTGCTCTGGGATCCCTAGTTACCCTGATGAGTCTTTTGCCTAACTCCTTAAGGAACTTAAGCCTATGGGAACAAACATATACTGATGGGCAAGTTCTCCATATTTTCTAGACTTCTAGGACTCCCTGAAGGTGGCGGCTGTCCCTCCTTCCTCCCTGGTGTATTGGAGAAAGGTGTCAGCCAAGGTAGATGCGCATGTGTAGTCCCACACCACCTGCTTACCGTCTGTCCAGGCTTGAAGTGTGAAACCATCTGGGCACTTTTGGCTGCCAGCAGATCCACATAGCTGGGGTGGCTCCCTTAGTGCTGGGCATCCGGCTGTTGTAAGGCTCCTCTTGATGATGTTATTAACCTCTTCATGTCTTAAAATATTTCCCTCTGATATATATATATATATATATATATATATATATATATATATATATATATATATATATATATATATATATATCAAGGCAAGCTACGGGGGATGGGGGTGGAAATCTTCAGCTCAAATACTTTCACACTTCTCAGTGAGTCATCAGGAGCTGTGCAATGTTGCAAGGGCAGCAACAGGAGAAATAGGGTAAGTTTTCTCGGAGTATGGTAGCGCTGTGGCATCAGACTGACTTAGGGAAGCGGAATGCCAACCACACCCCAGTCCCCCCACCCCCCCACCCCCCACCCCATTTGGGGTCAGGTGGAATAGCCCCCACAGTTTGTAGATAGCATGAGGTGAAATAGCTGGGAGACAGTTAACAGCCAGCCCTAGGCTTGTAACCGCTGGGAACAGAACATGTGACGTAAGAAGTTACAGTATAGTAGTGGATCATTTACATACAGAATGCAATTAATATGAGCAACCTCTGACTGATGAAATGGAGGGAACAAATCCCTTATTTTGTCAACTGGTGTCGCAGAACAATCCAGATTGTTTGGGAAATATTCAGTCTCAGTTAGTATGCCTGTGTGAAATACAATATTCAGGCATTTCTTTCTTATACCAACTGGGCAATGCCTAGGCATTGCCCAGTTGTTGCTGCCCTTGCAACATTGCACAGCTCCTGACGAAGCACTGAGATGTGTGAAAGTACGTGAGCTAAAGATTACCACCCCCCGTGGCTTGTCTTGCGTTGTTAAAATCGCCTGTCTGCGATTGATTTGCATTCTCTCTCTCTCTCTCTCTCTCTCTCTCTCTCTCTATATATATATATATATATATATATATATATATATATATATATATATATATATATATATATATTATAATTTTAACAAATCGGCTGTCTCCCACCGAGGCAAGGTGACACGAAAAAGAAAAAAATCATGACTCGCTCCATCACTGTCTTGCCAAACGCATGTGCCAATAGTATACTTAAAACACTGCAACATATCTCCACCCTTTGTTTAGGTTGTAGGCACTGTACTTCCCACCTCCAGGACCTAAGTCATGCTAACCTGTTTTCGTGAATCCCTTCTTAAATATTACTCTGACACTCTAACAGCACGCCAGATCATAAATACCATTTGTCTCCACTTGCTCCTATCTAACACGCTCACCCATACCTGCTGGAAGGAATACTACAGCAGGCCTACTGGCCTATGTGAGGCAAGTCCAAATCTCCTACGGGCTTAAGCCAATGCCCTAACCTAGTCAGTCCATTTACTTCTATCCTCTCTAAATGTCTGAATCACCGCAACAACACCTCTTCAGCCCTGTGCATAAAACTTTTAGAAACAAACACCTCCCTCTAATCACAAAGTTACGAATTCTTTGCAGAATATTCACACCACACATTGACTTCAAACATGACATCTCCACTGTCTCCAGTCTTCTCCTTGTTGCAACATTCACCACCCATACCTCACATCCATATAAGAGCGTTGGCAACAAAATACTCTCATACATTCCCCTCTTTGCTTCCATGGATAACGTTCTTTATCTCTACAGAATCCTCAGAGCACCACTCGCCATTTTTCCTCCCCGGATTTCTATGGTTCACTTTGTCTTTTGAAGACCCATCTGCTGATAAGTCCAGTCCCAGATATTTGAACAAATTAACTTACTCCATACCCCCTCCCTCTAATCTGATATCCAGTTATTCACATTCTAAAAAAAATGTTATCCTATCACTTTGCTCTTTCCTGTGTTCACTTTTAATTTCTTCATTTTACATAACCTCCTAAATTCTTCCACTAACGTCTGTAATTCTCTTCAAAAACTCCTAAAAGCATTGTGTCATCAGGAAAATGCAAGTTAGACAACTTCCGCTTTGGATTAGATTCTTTATCTTTTAATCTCGCACCTCTTCCCTATACTCGAGCATTCGCTTCTCTTATAACCTCATTTATAATTATACAGAACAAACACAGTGATATCACTCATCTATATCTAACGCCTACATTTACTGGGAAAAATTCTTACGTTCTCTTCACTATCCTCGTAAAAAACTCTTAACTGCTTTCAGTAACCTACCTCTTATTTCATGCACTTGCAATATCTACAATATTGCTCCACGAAATGGTATATAATACCGACAAGATGAGAGTAAGACACATTTGTGTCTTACTCTCATCTTGTCGGTATTATATACCATTTCGTACACAACTTGTCAGACACTGCAACATCATGGAATCTTAATTCTGAGGACATGTACATAACCTTCACGACTACGACATCTACTACTACAACTAACCCATCTCTTTGGGAAGGACCTACTTCCACTGGGGAATCCCGCCTACCAGTGAATATGCCCTCGTCTGCTACACCTGACGTTACTATATAAGCGCCAGGATTCTTTCTTCTGCTTCAGAATCTCCACGACTATGGTGCTGTTCGCACCTACTCCTAGGTTGAGGGACTGATTACCTCATCTTCTGTACATAGTTCTACTGTCTTCAAGTTATGTCCTAGAATTTGTATTGATAAAGCCACTGGATGGCGAAACGTCTACAATAAAGATACCCAGATGTTGCAAATGTGTCTTACTCTCATCAATATTGCTCCAATATATATCAATGATCTTTATAATATATATCAATGATCTTGATGAAGGAATTACTAGTGATATGAGCAAATTCGCCGATGACACGAAGATAGGTAGGATAATTGATTCAAACGTAGATGTTAGGGAACTTCAGGAGGATTTAGACAAACTCTACTCTTGGTCAGAAAAGTTGCAGATGCAGTTCAATGTAGATAAATGCAAGGTTCTGAAGCTCGGGAGTGTCCATAACCCTAGCACTTATAAGTTAAATAATGTAGAACTTAACCATACAGATTGCGAAAAGGACTTGGGGGTTATGGTAAGCAGCAACCTTAAACCAAGACAACAATGCCTAAGCGTACGTAATAAGGCAAATAGATTACTGGGATTTATATCAAGAAGTGTAAGCAACAGAAGTCCAGAGGTCATACTGCAGCTTTATACATCATTAGTAAGGCCTCACCTAGATTATGCAGCTCAGTTCTGGTCTCCATACTACAGAATGGACATAAATTCCTTAGAAAACATTCAGCGTAGGATGACTAAATTAATACATAGCATTAGAAATCTTCCTTATGAAGAAAGATTGAAGACTCTCAAGTTACATTCACTTGTTAGACGAAGAATGAGGGGAGACCTGATCGAGGTGTATAAGTGGAAGATAGGTATTAATAAAGGGGATATTAACAAGGTCTTGAGGATATCTCTCCAAGAGAGAACCCGCAGTAATGGATTTAAGTTGGATAAGTTTAGATTCAGAAAGGACATAGGGAAGTATTGGTTTGGAAATAGGGTAGTTGATGAGTGGAACAGTCTACCTAGTTGGGTTATTGAGGCTAGGACTTTGGGTAGTTTCAAATTTAGATTGGATAAGTACATGAGTGGGAGGGGTTGGATTTGAGTGGGACTTGCACATCAGAGCTTATTTCTTGGGTAGCATTGAAAATTGGGTAGGTCAAATGTTTGTTAGTGGGATGAATTGTAAAGGACCTGCCTAGTATGGGCCAACAGGCCTGCTGCAGTGTTCCTCCTTTCTTATGTTCTTATGTTCTTATGTTCTAATATCCACCCAGTCATATGCTTTTTCGAAATCCATAAATGCAACTTAAACTTCTTTACCCTTATCTAAATATTGTTCACTTATATGTTTCAAAGTAAACACTTGGTCCACACACTCCCCTACCCTTCCTGAAACCTCCTGTTTCATCTGCGATCATTCTCTGTGCCTTGCTAATCCTTTCAATAATAAATCTACAATATATCTTACCAGGTATACACAACAGGCTTATTCCACTATAATTCTATCTTTTGTCTCCATTTGCATTTATACAAATGAAGTATGCCTGCTCTCTGACACTCGCTAGGTACCTTCCCCATTTTCATACATTTATTAATTAAAAGCATCAACAGTTAACATAAGAACATAAAGGAGGAACACTGCAGCAGGCCTGTTGGCCCATACTTGGCAGGTCCTTTACAATTCATCCCACTAACATACACTTGACCAACCCAATTTTCAATGCCACCTAAGAAACAAGCTCCGATGAGCAAGTCCCACTCAAATCCAACCCCTCCCACTCATGTACTTATCCAACCTAAATTTGAAACTACCCAAAGTCCTAGCCTCAATAACCCAACTAGGTAGACTGTTCCACTCATCAACTACCCTATTTCCAAACCAATACTTTCCTATGTCCTTTCTAAATCTAAACTTATCTAATTTAAATCCATTACTGCGGGTTCTCTCTTGGAGAGATATCCTCAAGACCTTGTTAATATCCCCTTTATTAATACCTATCTTCCACTCATACACTTCGATCAGGTCTCCCCTCATTCTTCGTCTAACAAGTGAATGTAACTTAAGAGTCTTCAATCTTTCTTCATAAGGAAGATTTCTAATGCTATGTATTAATTCAGTCATCCTACGCTGAATGTTTTCTAACGAATTTATGTCCATTCTGTAATATGGAGACCAGAATTGAACTGCATAATCTAGGTCAGGCCGTACTAATGATGTATAAAGCTGCAGTATGACCTCTGGACTTCTGTTGCTTACAGTTCTTGATATAAATCCCAGTAATCTATTTGCCTTATTACGTACGCTTAGGCATTGCTGTCTTGGTTTAAGGTTGCTGCTTACCATAACCCCCAAGTCCTTTTCGCAATCTGTATGGCTAAGTTCTACATTATTTAACTTATAAGTGCTAGGGTTATGGACACTCCCGAGCTTCAGAACATTGCATTTATCTACATTGAACTGCATCTGCCACTTTTCTGACCAAGAGTAGAGTTTGTCTAAATCCTCCTGAAGTTCCCTAACATCTACGTTTGAATCAATTATCCTACCTATCTTCGTGTCATCGGCGAATTTGCTCATATCACTAGTAATTCCTTCATCAAGATCATTGATATATATTATAAACAACAACGGGCCCAAGACTGATCCCTGTGGAACGCCACTTGTTACTGATCCCCACTCGGATTTAACCCCATTTATGGACACTCTCTGCTTCCTGTCTGTGAGCCATGATTCGATCCACGAGAGCACTCTTCCCCCAATGCCATGAGCTGCTACTTTCTTCAACAGTCTTTGGTGCGGAACTCTATCAAATGCCTTACTAAAATCTAAGTAAATAATATCAAATTCTTTATCGTGGTCAACAGCCTCAAAAGCTTTACTGAAGAAAGTTAATAAATTAGTTAGACAAGACCGGCCTCTTGTGAATCCATGCTGAGTATCATTAATCAAGCTATGCTTATCGAGATGGCTTCTTATAATTTGAGCTATAATTGACTCTAGTAATTTGCCTACAATTGAGGTCAGGCTTATTGGGCGGTAATTTGATGGTAACGACTTGTCCCCTGTTTTAAAAATAGGAATTACATTAGCCATCTTCCACATATCAGACACTACACCTGTTTGAAGAGATAAATTAAAAATATTAGCTAATGGTTCACAGACTTCTATTTTGCATTCCTTTAGAACCCTTGAAAAAACCTCATCAGGACCCGGTGACTTATTTTGCTTCAGTTGGTCTATCTGCTTCACAACCATTTCACTAGTGACTGTGATGTTACATAATTTATCTTCTGGCTCACTATAAAAATTAATTACCGGAATATTATTAGTGTCTTCCTGTGTAAAAACCGAGAGAAAATAATTATTTAAAATCGAGCACATTTCATTCTCTTTGTCAGTAAGATGCCCATAGTTATTTTTAAGGGGACCTATCTTACCTCTGACTTTTGTTCTATATACCTGGAAAAAAATTTTGGGTTAGTTTTAGAATCCCTAGCAAGTTTAATTTCATAGTCCCTTTTAGCTTTTCTTATCCCCTTTTTAATGTCCCTCTTAATGTCAATATACTGATTCATAAGATGACCCTCGCCTCTTTTGATACGCCTATAAATTCCTTTCTTATGCCCTAGTAGATATTTCAGCCTATTATTCATCCATTTTGGGTCATTTCTATTTGATCTAATTTCTTTATAAGGGATAAACGTTCTTTGAGCAGCATGTATTGTGTTCAGAAAACTGTCATATTGATAGCTCTCTTCGTTACCCCAGTCAACAGATGATAAGTGTTCTCTAAGCCCATCGTAATCTGCTAAGCGAAAATCTGGGACTGTTACTGAGTTATCCCTACTATCATACTTCCATTCAATTCTAAATGTAATTGATTTGTGGTCGCTAGCACCCAGTTCCTCTGAAACTTCTAAATTATTAACAAGGGATTCATTGTTTGCCATAACTAAGTCAAGCAGGTTATTACCCCTTGTAGGTTCTGTCACAAACTGCTTCAAAAAACAATCCTGAACTACTTCTAAGAAGTCGTATGATTCTAAATTCCCAGTCAAGAAATTCCAATCAATATGACTAAAGTTAAAGTCTCCTAGAATTACTACATTATCGTGCCTTGTGGCCCTAACAATTTCCTCCCATAGTAATCTCCCCTGGTCCCTATCTAAATTTGGGGGACGGTATATCACACCTAAAATTAATTTTTCATGCCCCTCTGAAAATTCTATCCAAACAGACTCTGTATGTGTTACTTCAGACTTAATACCCGTTTTTATGCAACAGTTCAAGCGATCTCGGACATACAATGCCACCCCACCCCCCTTCCCGATACTTCTATCTACTTGGAACAATTTAAAACCCTGAATGTGACATTCTGCAGGCATGTCCCGACTTTTTGAATTAAACCACGTCTCAGTAATGGCAAATACATCTACGTTACCTGCACTAGCAACTAGTCTCAACTCGTCCATCTTATTCCTAGCACTGCGACTATTTGTGTAATAAATACTTAAAGACCCTCCTCTCTCTTTACCCTTCCTGCTCCTTTCTGTTATTCCACTAAACCTATTACTGTCCTTGTCAATTAGTGCCACTGGCTTTCCAATATCCACCTCATTTTGCCTATTACTAGTTCTCCTAGTACTCATATTACTACCCTGAGACTTCACAGTTTTCCCGCAAAAACCCATACCACTAACTATTCCTAGTTTAAAGACCTAACAGCTCCCTCCACTGCGTTGGCCAGTGCTCCCACCCCACACCTAGATAAGTGAACCCCATCCCTGGCATACATGTCATTTCTGCCATAGAAGAGGTCCCAGTTGTCAATGAATGTTACCGCATTTTCCTTACAGTATTTGTCCAGCAAGCAATTGACACCAATTGCTCTGGACAACTATTCATTTCCAACTCCTCTCCTTGGCAAAATGCCACATATGACAGGTTTCCCACCCTTCCTCCTAATTATCTCTATTGCTGACCTATACCTGCTAATCAGGTCCTCACTCCTACGTCTGCCAACATCGTTGCCTCCAGCAGTGAGACAGATAATAGGATTTATCCCATTACCTCTCATGATGTCATCCAGACGGCTAACAATATCCTTCATCCCAGCCCCAGGAAAACACACTCTCTGCCTCCTACTCCTGTCCTTCAAGCAGAATGCCCTGTCCATGTACCTAATCTGGCTATCCCCAACAACAACAATGTTTTTACCTTGGCGTCGTCCGTCGTGATGCTCCGAGTAGTCGACTCACATTCGCCAGGTAGCATTACACCACTTGTAGAATTCGTCAAGAAGTTCTCGATGGTCTTCGTTGGGGTTTCTAGGGATGTCTCACTCACTAACGAATTTATGTCCATTCTGTAATATGGAGACCAGAATTGAGCTGCATAATCTAGGTGAGGCCTTACTAATGATGTATAAAGCTGCAGTATGACCTCTGGACTTCTGTTGCTTACACTTCTTGATATAAATCCCAATAATCTATTTGCCTTATTACGTACGCTTAGGCATTGCTGTCTTGGTTTAAGGTTGCTGATTACCATAACCCCCAAGTCCTTTTCGCAATCTGTATGGCTAAGTTCTACATTATTTAACTTATAAGTGCTAGGGTTATGGACACTCCCGAGCTTCAGAACCTTGCATTTATCTACAATGTACTGCATCTGCCACTTTTCTGACCAAGAGTAGAGTTTGTCCAAATCCTCCTGAAGTTCCCCAACATCCACGTTTGAATCAATTATCCTACCTATCTTCGTGTCTTCGGCGAATTTGCTCATATCACTAGTAATTCCTTCATCAAGATCATTGATATATATTATAAACAACAACGGGCCCAAGACTGATCCCTGTGGAACGCCACTTGTTACTGATCCCCACTCGGATTTAACCCCATTTATGGACACTCTCTGCTTCCTGTCTGTGAGCCATGATTCGATCCACGAGAGCACCCTTCCCTCAATGCCATGAGCTGCTACTTTCTTCAACAGTCTTTGGTGCGGAACTCTATCATGACTCCCAAGTCTTTTTCACATTCTGTATGACCAAGCTCTACTTCACCTAGATTATAGCTTCGAGGGTTATTTTCATTACCAAGGGCAAGTACCTTACACTTATCCACATTAAACTTCATCTGCCATTTTTCAGACCAAGACATTAATTTGTTCAAATCGTCCTGGAGTTCATTGATATCCTCCTCAGAGTGAATTATACGGCCTATCTTTGTATCATCAGCAAACTTACTCATGTCACTAGTAATCCCTTCATCAAGGTCATTAATGTAAATTATGAACAGGAGAGGGCCTTAAACTGATCCTTGTGAAACGCCACTAGTGACTAATCCCCATTCAGATTTCACTCCATTAATGGTAACTCTCTGCTTTCTATTGGTAAGCCATGCCTCAATCCAAGCTAGAACTTTACCTCCTATACCATGAGCTGCCACTTTTCTTAAGAGTCTCTTGTGAGGTACTCTGTCGAAGGCTTTACTAAAATCCAAATAAACAATATCATATTCCTTATCACTGTCAACTGCCTCAAATGTTCTATTGAAGAACGTCAGTAAGTTTGTCAGGCAGGAACGACCTCTCGTGAATCCATGCTGAGATTCATTTATCAAGTTATACTCTTCAAGGTGACTTCTGATAATGTCAGCTATAATTGATTCTAATAACTTGCCCACTATAGATGTCAGGCTTATTGGACGGTAATTTGAAGGAGTGGACTTATCCCCTGATTTGAATATAGGAACCACATTAGCCATCTTCCACAACTCTGGCACAACACTGGTAAGGATGGAAGCATTGAATACACTCGTTAATGGCTGACTAAGCTCCATCTTGCATTCCTTAAGTACCCTTGAAAACAACTCATCGGGTCCCGGGGACTTATTTTGTTTCAGTTTGTCTATCTGTTTAATAACCATGTCCCTCGTGACAGTAATATTAGTTAACTTAAATTCATCAGGAACTAAATAATTGTTAATTACTGGAATCTCATTTACATCTTCCTGTGTAAAAACTGACAAAAAATAGTCATTAAATAAGGAACACATTTCCAGTTCATTATCCGTCAGCTGTCCATTCCCAGAATTCAGAGGTCCTACTTTTTCCTTCACCTTCGTCCTATACACTTGAAAGAACCCCTTTGGATTAGTCTTTGATTCATTAGCAACTCTAATTTCATAGTCACGTTTAGCCTTTCTAATCGCCTTTTTTACTTCTCTTTTAAGCTGAACATATTGGTCAGTAAGGTTAACCTCTCCTCTTCTGATGCGTCTATAAATTCCCCTTTTCTCCCCTAATAGATGCTTTAGCCTCCTGTTAACCCATTTGGGATCGTTATTATTAGACCTAATTTCTCTCTGGGGAATGTATATACTCTGGGCACTGTGTACATTATTAAGAAAACAATCATAAAAGCAGATCCCTTCATATTCATAAGTATGAATATCGTCAATAAAATCATTAGCTAGATAACCCCAATCAAGATTAGACAGATGTTCCCTAAGTCCATTATAATCGGCAGAACGAAAATCGGGGATTTTTACTGTATTATCATTATTCTTGCATTCCCAATTAATGCTAAAAGTGATCGATTTGTGATCACTTGCGCCAAGCTCTTCAGTGATCTCCAGATTATTCACGAGTGTTTCCTTATTTGACAAGACTAGGTCTAGCAAATTATTACCCCTGGTAGGCTCAGTTACACTCTGTTTCAGAAAACAGTCCTGAACTGTTTCCATAAAGTCACTGGACTCTAGATTACCTGTCAAAGAATTCCAGTCAATTTGACTAAAGTTAAAGTCCCCTACTATGACTATGTTACTGTGTCCAGAAGCCCTAACAATTTCGTCCCAAAGAAGTCTCCCTCTATCGTGATCCAAGCCTGGAGGTCGGTATATTACACCTAGAATCTATTTTTATACCTGTTTTTATGCAACAATTAATATTTTCTCGAACATACAATGCAACTCCTCCCCCCTTCCCATTACATCTATCCACATTGAACAACTTAAATCCCTGAATATTACACTCAGCAGCCATATCCCGACTCTTTAAATCATACCACGTTTCAGTTAATGCAATGATATCAAAGTTCCCAGCACATGCTACCAAACGTAGTTCATTAATTTTATTTCTTGCACTTCGACTGTTAGCATAAAATACCATCATATGTTTTTTCTTCTGCACATTTTTCCTATTCATCTTTGTTTTTACACAATTTCTGAAATTATCATTACCCAGAGTTACTCCATGACGGTTACTATTAAGATTCTTAATATCAGAGCATAAGTCAATATATCCATACTCATTATTAATCATTTCTAAACCCATACCTCTAACTAATCCTAGTTTAAAGTCCTAACAACCCCCTCAACTGAGTTAGCAAGAAAACCCACACCTGCCCTGGATAAGTGAACCCCATCCCTGGCATACATGTCATTTCGGCCATAGAAGTTGTCCCAGTTGTCAATGAATGGTACTGCATTATCCTTACAGTGTTTATCCAGCCAACAATTAATACCAATTGCTCTGGACAACCATTCATTACCAACACCTCTTCTTGGCAAAATGCCACATATAACAGGGCGCCCCCCCTTCTTCCTAATTATGTCTATAGCTGTCCTGAACTTTCTAACTAAATCCTCACTTCTACGCTTGCCTACATCATTGCCTCCAGCACTGAGGCAAATAATAGGATTGATCCCATTACCGTTCATGATGTTGTCAAGCCGGGTAACAATGTCCTCCATCCCAGCCCCAGGAAAGCATACCCTTTGTCTCCTACTCCTGTCCTTCAAGCAGAATGCCCTATCCATGTATCTAACCTGGCTATCCCCAACAACAACAATATTCTTACCTTCCTTGTCGTTCGTCGTGACGATCCCAGTAGTCGACTCACATTCGTCGGATAGCACCGAGAATGCGTTGGAGGTTTCCACAGGAGTTTCCACAGCAGTCTCTTTCTTCTTCATCGTTTCTGGCTTTCCATTCGTCTTCTTGATCGTCAACTTCGTCGTCCCCTGCTGTCCAGCCACTGACCACGATCCCTTCTTGGCCTGAGGACTCGAAACAGGAGGACTACTACGAATCCTCTTGTTTTCCTTGGTCAATCGCCGTATCTCCATCTTCGCTGCCCTCAATTCTTCCTTAAGTTGCTGGTAAAGTTGCTCGATGGGGGGCATCTTGGTTCAGTCCACGGGAGCAAACAAGACACTTCTTCACAGAACCCGCAGTAATGGATTTAAATTAGATAAGTTTAGATTTAGAAAGGACATAGGAAAGTGGAACAGTCTACCTAGTTGGGTTGTGATGAATGGTTTGAAAAACCGACAAGTTGAAGATTGAGACACTTATGCAGCATATGGGAATCTTTATTCAGGAAACGTTTCGCCACACAGTGGCTTCATCAGTCCAATACAAAGAGGAAGGCGTAAGGAGAGGAGGAGAATGAGGTAATCAGTCCCTCAACCTGGAGTCGATGTGTTCAGTCCCAGGTTGAGGGACTGATTACCTCATTCTCCTCCTCTCCTTACGCCTTCCTCTTTGTATTGGACTGATGAAGCCACTGTGTGGCGAAACGTTTCCTGAATAAAGATTCCCATATGCTGCATAAGTGTCTCAATCTTCACCTAGTTGGGTTATTGAGGCTAGGACTTTGGGTAGTTTCAAATTTAGGTTGGATAAGTACATGAGTGGGAGGGGTTGGATTTGAGTGGGACTTGCACATCAGAGCTTATTTCTTGGGTAGCATTGAAAATTGGGTTGGTCAAATGTTTGTTAGTGGGATGAATTGTAAAGGACCTGCCTAGTATGGGCCAACAGGCCTGCTGCAGTGTTCCTCCTTTCTTATGTTCTTATGTTATCAACTTTGTCATCCTCCTTTGTACATTTTCCAGAGCATTTATATCCATTCTGTAATACGGTGACCAAAACTGTGCAGCATAATCTAAATGAGGCCTAACCAAGGATGTATAGAGTTGAAGAACAACCTGAGGACTCCTATTATTTATGCTTCTTGATATGAAGCCAAGGATTCTATTAGCTTTATTGCTAACATTTATGCACTGTTGTCTTGGTTTCAGATTACTGCTAACCATGGTTATTGTACTGTCCAACATTTAGAACTTTGCATTTGTCTATATTAAACTGCATCTGCCACTTCTCCGACCACTGCATCAGTCTATTCAAATCTTCCTGGAGTGCTCGAATGTCCTCGTCAGAATGAATTCGACGGCCTATTTTGGTGTCATCGGCAAACTTGCTGATGTCGCTCTTTATGCCCTCATCTATGCCGTTTATATAGATTGTGAACAGCAGGGGGCCCAACACTGACCCCTGTGGAACACCGCACGTGATGCTTCCCCACTCTGATTTCTCCCCATTTATGCAAACTCTCTGCTGCCTATTTGTCAACCATGCCTCTATCCAGGAAAAAATTTCTCCTCCTATTCCATGTGCCTTAATTTTCCTCAATAGTCTCTGATGTGGGACCCTGTCAAAAGCCTTACTGAAGTCCATATACACAATATCATATTCATTACCATGATCTACCTCCTCAAATACCTTAATGAAAAAAGTTAATAAATTCGTAAGGCAGGAACGCCCCTTTGTAAAACCATGCTGAGATTCGTTGATTAATTTATGCTTTTCAAGGTGGCTACGAACTGCCTCTGCAATTATTGATTCCATAAATTTTCCCACTATGGAGGTTAGGCTTATTGGTTTATAGTTCGAAGCTAAGGACCTGTCACCTGCTTTGAAAATAGGTATCACATTTGCCATTTTCCACTTATCTGGCCCCATACCAGTTTGTAGTGGTATGTTGAAAAGATTAGCCAAAGGTTTGCTAAGCTCCTCTTTACATTCCTTTAGAACCCTTGCATACAGTTCATCAGGGCCTGGGGATTTGTTAGGTTTTAATTTATCTATTTGCCTAAGGGCCATGTCACTTGTGACCCTAATCGTGCACAGTTTATTATCGTCCTGTTCTACATAATTTATCATTTCTGGAATATCGCTGGTATCCTCCTCTGTAAAAACTGAGAGGAAGTATGTGTTAAAAATTCTACACATTTCCTTATCACTGTCAGTGAGCTGACCCGAGGAACTTTTGAGTGGGCCTATCTTGTCTCTGATCTTACTTCTGTATACCTGAAAGAATCCTTTTGGGTTAGTCTTCGATTCTCTTGCAACTTTAACCTCATAATCTCTTTTTGCTTTTCTAATTCCCTTTTTTATTTCTCTCTCTAACTGAATATATCGGTTTCTTAATTGCCCCTCTCCTCTTTTGATTTGCCTATATATGCCTATCTTTTGACCAATGAGATATTTTAATCTATTGTTCATCCATTTAGGATCATTTTTGATTGATCTGATTTCCCTATTTGGAACATAATTTGACTGAGCAGCTAGAACTATGCCCTGGAAAGCGTCATATCGGCAACCATCACAACCTACCTGACCCTTAGTCAGGTCATTCCAATTCAGCCCACCTAAGTAATTTTTCAGTCCTATGAAATCAGCCAAGCGAAAGTCAGGGACGGAGACTTGATTGCCATTATTAGGGGAATTCCATGATATATTAAAACAGTGATTTGTGATCACTTTCCCCAAGCTCACCATTAACCTCAAGATTATTAATTAGTGTTTCCCTACTGGCAAGAACCAAGTCAAGGAGGTTATTTCCCTTAGTTGGCTCTGTCACAAACTGTTTTAAAAAACAATCCTGGATCGTATCAAGAAAGTCACCTGACTCTAAATTTCCTGTCAAATTGCTCCAGTCAATCTGTCTATAGTTGAAATCTCCCATTAGCACAACATTTTCGTATGTAGATGCCTTACGAATTTCGTCCCATAGAAGTTTACTGCACTCCCTATCAAGATTTGAGGCCCTGTAAATCACACCCAAAATTAGTTTTTCTCGGCCCTCGAGAAGCTGTAACCAAACAGATTCAGTGGCTGACGCTTCTAATTTTATATCTTGTCTAACATAACAATTTAAATTGTCCCTTCCTGTTGACCTTGTCAGTGTGGAATAATTTATAGCCTTGTATGTGACATTCAGAGGGCATCTCTCTATCTTTCAGATTGAGCCAGGTCTCTATTATAGCAATAATATCTATGTTTCCTGCACTTGCAATTTATCTTAGCTCATCTATCTTATTTCTTACACTCCTGCTATTAGTATAGTAAATCTTAAGGGAGCTAGTCCCTTGCTGCCCTCTGCTGTCCCCCTTTGTTTGCTGACCTGAACTATTGTCTTTATTTATAACTTCATGCTGAATGCCTTTTATACATTTACTGTTTCCAACCCTAGTGTTGCAACCTGCTTGTTTCCCACACACACCCATGCCTCTATCTTCTATCAGTTTAATATTATAGGCATTTCACCAATGGCCTTCTCAATTGAGTTTGCAAGTGCTACCACCCCAGCCCCAGAGAGATGTACCCCATCCCTTGCATACATATCATGTTTGCCATAAAAGTTGTTCCAGTTGTCAATGAATGGGATGATGTAGCCAACCCGGTTGGATTCATATATGGTGAAACTAGGGAATGGGTGGGGCTTGAACCTACTGCAGGTGAGTCCTAAGACTCACGGGTAAATATGCTAACCATTTATCCAGCTGGTTCTAATAAAATTCATTCAACTAAGTATAATTCTATACACCATAGGGAGGTTAGCATGAGCCATCACTGAGACCACAAATACAGTCGAGTCCCACATCAATATGTGCTTGGCTAGTTCCAGCACGACGAGTGGTTAACGCACAAGCTTGTGACTTTTATGACTTACCTGCCATGGGTTCAAGTGTAGCCCATTCTGTGGTTTGCAATCGTGTTATTAATATTTCTTGACTCACATATGCTCGGCTGCACTGTCCACGGTCGACTCAACTCAGACAATTAATGAATAAATAATTTTCTCTTGGACATTGTGTTGTGGTGTGAACGCATGGCAGAAATGGAGTTACGAAATACATATAATGAGAGAGACAATAAAAATTATTATCTCTCTACAGAGAAGGCAAAAGAGACAAATAGGCTTCATATCTAGAAGTATAAATAATAGATGTCCTCAGGTTGTTCTTCAACTCTATATATCCTTGGTTAGGCCTCATTTAGACTATGCTGCTCAGTTCTGGTCACCGTATTACAGAATGGATATAAATGCTATGGAAAACGTACGGAGGAGGATGACAAAGATGATCCCATGTATCAGAAATCTTCCCTATGAGGATAGACTGAAGGCCCTGAATCTGCACTCTCTCGAAAGGCGTAGAATTAGGGGGGATATGATCGAGGTGTATAAATGGAAAACAGGAATAAATAAAGGGGATGTAAATAGCGTGCTGAAAATTTCCAGCCAAGACAGGACTCGCAGCAATGGTTTCAAGTTGGAAAAATTCAGATTCAAGAAGGATATATGAAAGTACTGGTTTGGTAATAGAGTTGTGGATGAGTGGAACAAACTCCCGAGTACAGTTATTCAGGCTAAAACTTCGTGTAGTTTTAAAAATAGATTAGATAAATACATGAGTGGATGTGAGTGGGTGTGAGTTTGACCTGACTAGCTTGTGCTACTGGGTCTGGTACCGTGCTCCTTCCTTGAGTGGAGGTGGCAGGACTGGGTGGGTCATTGGGCTAATCCGGGGGGGGGGTCATAGGTCTAATCCGGGGGGGGGGATTATGTACCTGCTCCGCATGGGTCAGTAGGCCTGTTGCAGTGTTCCTTTTCTTATGTTCTTATGTAATACGAGGAACTGCAGGTGGTGTTACGTAGCACACTGCAACATCGACTTCAGTCAGTTTGACGCGGCAAGAAGCACGGCAGGCTGCAACATTGACTGCTGTCAGTGTGACGCGGCAGGGCAGCACGGCAGGCAGCAAAATCGACTGAGTGTGAAGTGATCATTGGCAGGAACAACATAATGTGACTCGGCAGGAACACGGCACACAGGAATATCGGTCCTACTGTAAGATTGCTGGGTGGAACGACGCTGTGTAATGGAGACACAAGCTGGGATGACCGAACAGAGCGATCTAGCGGCGTCAGCGAGTACGATGATGGAAGAATGTTGGGTGAGGAAGCCATCAGCTTGGACGACGCTAACAACATGTCTCGGGGTGCTGGTGTGTGTGTGTGTGTGTAGTGGTGGAACGAAGCTACGTAAAGGAGACATCTGTAAGGACGTGTCAAGGGATGAATGTTCAGTGTTCTGAGCATAGGTCAGTGAATAGACAGGCTTGGCACTCGCCATGGCTTTCTATACACGGAGTGACGGTGAACACTCCTCGCGCCTGCAATACTGGAGGACAGTAACAACCTCGCTGAAATATCCCTTGATCCTAAGTTCTCTTCTGCAATACCCTAAGTACAAACCATTCATTCTGCTGAATTCTTAACACACACACACACACACACACACACACACACACACACACACACACACACACACACACACACACACACACACACTACAGACCTCACTCAGGGAGAAAGACCTTGGGGTGACCATAATACCGAGCACATCACCGGAGGCACACATCAACCAAATAACCGCTGCAGCATACGGGCGCCTGGCAAACCTGAGAATAGCGTTCCGATACCTTAATAAGGAATCGTTCAAGACACTGTACACTGTGTATGTTAAGCCCATACTGGAGTATGCAGCACCAGTCTGGAACCCACACCTGGTCAAGCACGTCAAGAAGTTAGAGAAAGTACAAAGGTTTGCAACAAGGCTAGTCCCAGAGCTCAAGGGAATGTCGTACGAGGAAAGGTTAAGGGAAATCGGACTGACGACACTGGAGGACAGAAGGGTCAGGGGAGAAATGATAACGACATACAAGATACTGCGGGGAATAGACAAGGTAGACAGAGATAGGATGTTCCAGAGAGGGGACACAGGGACAAGGGGTCACAACTGGAAGCTGAAGACTCAGACGAGTCACAGGGACGTTAGGAAGTATTTCTTCAGTCATAGAGTTGTCAGCAAGTGGAATAGCCTAGCAAGTGAAATAGTGGAGGCAGGAACCATACATAGTTTTAAGATGAGGTATGACAAAGCTCAGGAAGCAGAGAGAGAGAGGACCCAGTAGCGATCAGTGAAGAGGCGGGGCCAGGAGCTGAGTCTCGAACCCTGCAACCACAATTAGGTGAGTACAATTAGGTGAGTACACACGCACACACGCACACACACACACACACTAAACTGATATGCTGCATGGGAAGACAGTACCTGCTATTCAAATGAATATACTCACACTGAGCTTGAAATTAGCGATGCCACGAGCAATCTCGTCTAACATCTTGGCTGCGAAATGCACTAAAGGGTAGGCAGTCGGTGTTGAAGACGGCTACCTGAAGCACTAGTAATGCAGCCATAACCAGGGATCCGCGATTGATAGTGTGATGACTCCTGAATGCTCACTAGGCATGATGCAAATTTACACAAGCAATGACAAGAAAGAACAATTCATGGTACCCTGTGTGCGCAACAAATTTACAATGAACACGTTAGAGCCAGTGAGACTTTGCCAGAAAACATACAACACAAATGAACTTGTTACACATTCTGAAAGGCCATTTACAACAAAACCACAGTGGCGCTTTATGATTCTGAATATATACAATAACAACAGCGCAGAAATAAATTTTTGGATCTATGCAATAAACTGAGTTAAACAGCAGTATTTAATTATTTATCTACTAACATAAATAATTAAAGAAACACCGAGTGTACACAGCTGAAGCTCTAACATGCAATATTGGGGATGCTGACCTACATCGACACCATGCCTAACCCTTCTAGGGTAGGGTAGGTGCTCATAAGACTGTCATTCCCATTTGCCCCCTTGGGGCGGGGATGGCAGACCAGAGAGGCTTAGCTTGTGGCTAGGCCTGGGAACAGTTGGTCCCAAAGATGAGGAGGTACTTGTGCCTCCTCCCATGGGAGACTTAGGTCTCAGACACTCCCTAAAGAGGGAGCCAAAGCCGGGCCACCACTTGGAAAAAGCCCGGGCCGGGAGAATACCGGCGAATCTTTAATAATAATAATAATAATGCTGACCTAATTTTTAAGGAAAAAATAAATGTGTTTCGGTCGGTGAGTTATCTGAGAGATGTATCTCTGTATCTTATAATCTCAACCTCCTCTACCTGAATGCACGAAAACGATCAGTACTGAACTGTCTTCAACATACGTAAACGTGTGGGTATGTATGTTTATGTGTATATGTGAATATATATGTGTACATGCTTTTCTATATGAATGCATGTATGTATGCATATACGCACATATACGCATGGATAAAGTGGAGAATGAAGAGGGACTTAAGTATTATACTAACAGGTACAAAGTTGAGCACTGCATCACTGAGCTAAAAAGCTTAGAATAGGAAGATTTCACAGTATTTCTGTGAAGTGTCAGCAGCAGCTGTCACTATATATATGCCAGATATTCCTTCCCACAACTTCAGAAGCTTTTATATTACATCTATTCTTATTCTCCTCAAAGTCATACATTCTGAGAACTCAAGATCCTCGTAATGAGCAACTTTCACTGAATGAACAGAAGAATGAATAGGGACTTAAACCGAGATCCTGACAGGTATCAAGTCACTGTACTACCGAGTACGAGGCTCATAATAGGAAGGTATCACATACAGCACTTATGTGAATTGCTTGCGTGAAAGATCACGAACTGTGTCACGACTGTCCCTTCCCACAGCATCAGAAACTTCCATAGAGCATCTGTTCTCATGCTACTCAAGTCATAACGATCGACTGACACTTTATAAACAGAAGGATGGACGGAGATTCGATCAGCGCTCCTGACATAATGGGATATTTTGATTCCCGTTTAAGGGAATTAAAAACATGTAACGGCTCGTGCATCTCACAGCCAGGATAATACCCATTAAGTTTAATTTTCTTGTGGAAAAATTTCTCAGTGAACTAAATTGCGATAAAACACTTGGAATAGTTGGAATCTGATTGATAACTGGGGAATGACTCTTCTGATTATCTTTAAATGTTCAGTCCTAGTGTGTTTACCAGAGAACATTGTTATTTAGCTGTGTTTACCAGAGTACACTGTTACTTGGCAGTGTTTCCCAGAGCACACTGTTATTTGGCTGTGTTTACCAGAGAACATTGTTATTTAGCTGTGTTTCCCAGAGAACATTGTTATTTAGCTGTGTTTACCAGAGTACACTGTTACTTGGCAGTGTTTCCCAGAGAACACTGTTATTTAGCTGTGTTTCCCAGAGAACATTGTTATTTAGCTGTGTTTACCAGAGAACATTGTTATTTAGCTGTCTTTACCAGAGTACACTGTTACTTGGCAGTGTTTACCAGAGTACACTGTTACTTGGCAGTGTTTACCAGAGTACACTGTTACTTGGCAGTGTTTACCAGAGTACACTGTTACTTGGCAGTGTTTACCAGAGTACACTGTTACTTGGCAGTGTTTACCAGAGTACACTGTTACTTGGCAGTGTTTACCAGAGTACACTGTTACTTGGCAGTGTTTACCAGAGTACACTGTTACTTGGCAGTGTTTACCAGAGTACACTGTTACTTGGCAGTGTTTACCAGAGTACACTGTTACTTGGCAGTGTTTACCAGAGTACACTGTTACTTGGCAGTGTTTACCAGAGTACACTGTTACTTGGCAGTGTTTACCAGAGTACACTGTTACTTGGCAGTGTTTACCAGAGTACACTGTTACTTGGCAGTGTTTACCAGAGTACACTGTTACTTGGCAGTGTTTACCAGAGTACACCGTTACTTGGCAGTGTTTACCAGAGTACACTGTTACTTGGCAGTGTTTACCAGAGTACACCGTTACTTGGCAGTGTTTACCAGAGTACACCGTTACTTGGCAGTGTTTACCAGAGTACACTATTACTTGGCTGCACAAATGTCAGTTTTGCCAATCTTTGTAAATAAATAGTGATATTTATTACCATTCAATAACTAAATAAAACGTCGTCCTCTCAGCTTCAAGATATCAATAATAATAAATTCCATAAAAAGAAAAAACACGTTATAACAGACTGTTTAAAAGCAAATTTAACATCTGAGTTAAATTGACAAGAAACTTCCATTCGTTGGATTCAGACAAGTTACTTGAATGTTTTCTTTGATAAGCTTTTAGCTTCTAGTGTGGACTGACTTTATTGAATGAATATAAATTAACAGTATCATTACACAAATTGATTTTCATGTAACAACTAGAGAATGTCACTTCCGATTGTCTTCACACTCTGTGACTTTGCTGTATCTTAAATTAAAATTTGTACGTTTTATTTAGCCATTTTTATTTTTTTTATCCAAATTTACTTTCTAATATAAAAATCATGTTTTTTTTCTTAGAGGAATGAAGACAAACTGAGACAGAAAACTCGCATTTTTGAAGTATTAAAATGTTCGTGTCAGAGAAATAACAAAAAAGGCACAATGCCTTGGCTGGAACGATACACAAATAACCCGCACATAGAAGAGAGGAGCTTACGACGACGTTTCGGTCCGACTTGGACCATTTACAAAGTCACACTAACCAGAAGTGGAGCAGGACGGCTATATATAGGCAGGAAGAGGTAGTGGTGGTGGTAGTAGTAGTAGTAGTGGTGGTGGTAGTAGTAGTAGTGGTGGTGGTAGTAGTAGTAGAGTAGTAGTAGTAGTGGTGGTAGTGGGGAACTAAGAAGGAGGAGCCAGTCAAATATAAAGACAGGGAAGCACTGCAAGGGAGCTAGGTGCCCATAGAGGGAGAGCAGGTGCACAGAGGTGGGGGGAAGGGGAAGTGGTGAAATAAATTATGAACGAACAGAAACACGCGGCAGAAGAAAGACAAAAAAAGGAAAGAGGAAAGGGGAAGAGGGAGAAGAAGAAAAAAAATGAGGAATCAGGTTAAGTCACGGGTGTTCTGAAGTTTGGAGCATTTTACAATGTAGTGGGAGAGGAAGGCATCTACAGAGACGAAGCCACGACTAAGATTCATACAAGGAAAGTTGTGTATTAGAAAGGATTCAACCAGACGGCGACTGTTAAAGGTGGAAGTAGGGAAGACAGTTTTAGCAGAAGACCAGTCAATAGGATGACTGTGATCTCTGACGTGACAGAAAAGAGCATTGTTAGTGTCGGCAAGCCTAACACTATTTTTGTGCTCCCTAAGTCTGTCAGAAAGAGATCGATCAGTTTCTTCAAAGTATTGAAGAGGACAGGAGGAGCAAAAATAGAGCAGACACCAGGAACATCTGTAAAGGGAGGAGAGGTATGAACGAGATTAGTGCGAGGAGTGTCTAAGGGACGGAGAGAATTGTTGAGATTAGAAAGACCGGAAATGTAGGGAAGGCAGAGGACAGAAGAGTTCCCAGGAGTAGAGAGTTTGGGAGAGAAGAAATTACGTTTAGCTCGTAAGAAGGCAGAGTCTATGAAATGGGAAGGATAGCCAAGACGGGAAAACGAATTATGAAGAGTGGAAATTTCTGCTGAAAGGAACTGAGGATCACAGATACGGAGGGCACGGAGAAAGACGGAGATAAGAACACTTTTCTTGACAGGGGAAGCATGATAGGAAAAGTAGTGAATGTACATGCCACTGTGCATAGGTTTTCGGTAAAAGGAAAAGAAAAAACCTGTATCTGAGCGGTGGACATGGACATCAAGGAAAGGAAGCAAGGAATTAGATTCCCATTCGTAAGCTCCTCTCTTCTATGTGCGGGTTATTTGTGTATTGTGTCAGAGAGACATGTTAGGTGTAGTGTTGCCATCTCTCGTTAACCGTCTCCAGTCGGCTTTTCATGTCGGCTTCAAATCTTCCCCCATTTTCAACAATTTCCAGGTTAAGCCTTGTGGGACAAGAGACAACTGAAGGTGCCCTCTATTCAGTTTATTATAACACATTTCTGGCATAGGGTTGCAAAAGAAAATTCTTGAAAAAATATCACAATTTTCAGTTAAGTATAAACGATACCACGGGTGGGGTTAGAACCTGCGATCAGAGACTCTGATCGCGGGTTCTAATCCCATCCGTGGTATGGTTTGTTTGCAGTCATGTCATTACGATATCGTGAGTCATTCAGTTGAGTACGTTGAACAATTTACCAGTTTATTCGGAAATGGTACAGTAACCCTTGCATTACTTATCTGCATTTGATGTTGGTGAGGGATCTTTATCGAAGGAACTGCCTTTTCTTGGAACGAATAAGAATGCTTCAGATTCCAGAGGCGCTACAACACACATTCGAGTTTTGGCGTTGTTGTGAATGGCGCATTATAGAACACCACAGCGCTACTTCAATAGTGTCTTATAGTCCGAGTTCAAGGTGATGAAGGAGGAGATTCCACTTCTCAAGGAGGAAAACAAGAAACTGAAAATTTGCCTGAATAAGTATAGCAATGAATTTGAGGTTATTGGGGTTAGTGACGGGAAACAGGTTACCAGCAGTGACGAGCAGATTGACGGCAGTTAGAAGTTAGAAGTATTGTCTAGTAAAGGAGGAAACATGAAAGTGAGGAAGGTGAAAAGATTAGATTTCAAGGTAGGAAATCGATGCTCTGTTCTCCATTGACGAATGTAGTTCATTGGTCATTAGAGATAAAGGCACCACGAACTCCTTGTAGTCGGTGACTCTCAGGTAATGTATATCGACGGTGCTTTCTGTAACAGAAATAGGAAGGTATGAGAGTGTGTTTTCCAGGCGCTGGTGTGGGCGACAGCCATCAGGTTGAATAATATCACATCAGTGTAACTGGAACAGACCCATTATTTGCCTCTGTGCTAGTGGAAACAATATTAGGAATGACAAGAAACAGGACCTTCTAGATAAACAGATGACAGCTATTGAGGAGAAATTTTCTCCAGGAGGGGGCATCAGCCCCCTTCAGCCCCTTTCAGCTCTGAGCGGCCCAGCCCTCTCAGAAGGGGCAAACATCTTGTTTACTGTTACAGCAAGTAACTGATCCCAGATGCAATACGAGTATGTGACGTGGTCAAGCGACCGCCGCTCCTTGCAAGAGTCCAGTGTGGCAAAGTGTAGTTTAATAAGAGACAGTCCATCTCTTACCTTAGCAGGACAATTATAGAAAATCCTGCTCCCACTTTGTTACCATGGTAAAGATAGTGTAAATTGTTGTCTATGCTTAAGACAGCAAAAATCAAGCATTCTGCTTTGCTTCATGAAGGAAGTTTGGCAAGGAAGCAAAAACTACTAGGTCAGCTTTCCCTTTATGTTCTAGGGGCATTGCAGCGGCGTAGGACGCTGTGAAGTCAGATTACTTTTGACTCTACTGAGAGAGAGACATTGACGTACTGGGATAACCAACAAAAAACAATGTTCTGCACATTTTGCACAAAAGAATCTCAATAAACACTTACAGGGAAGTGTGATCAGCTTCTTTAGTGACATTATGGTGTGAACAATTATTGATGAACAGTGTAACAAAGTGTTGCGATCCAACAGAGTGTAGTGTGACATTCTTCAAAGAACACTATTCTTCAATCAAAACATCGGATATCCGGGCATAACTACGGGTCAGATACATATTCCCAGGTAAGTGTACTAACTCGTGATGTACTACTATTGACTGAGCAGTTGAGTATAAAGTTGCGGGTTAGTCACTTATCATAAACCCCTGTGATAAGTGGACTTTTGAGTCCACACAAGTAAGTGTTGCCAGCAGTCAGTGTCTGATATATGCTGATATAACACCCCCTAGGGGTAATTTATAATCATACATAATATACTCTATTACAGCCCGTTGTGAAGTGGATATGACAGCTTCTCAAGACCTCGCCTGCAAGGGCGGCTGTGCAGATGATGAGCTGTCTTACCGAGCTAAGTTCCCCCTATATTTAAACTTTAACCTTAGTAAACCATTTCTCAACAGCTATAGATCAAATCAGGTCTACGGGAAGGATCCCAAGCATATATAGCATTTTGCTTAGATGAGGAGTGGGCAATGAATGAACAGCTAGAAACAACTGGTGTACATTACTGGTTAGACAGGTACTGCAGAGAACTTACAATGTCATTAATTGACAAGTAGAAAAATTTCTATATCAAACATGATATGTATGTAAGGGATAAGATACATCTCTCTCTGGGGCAGGAGTGGTAGCGTTAGCCAGCCCTGCCGAGGGGACTATTGCTGTTCTGTCTGAGACTTTAAACTGATAGAACATTGAGGTACATAAGTTGTAGCACCAGGAATGAAAGCGCCAATAATTGTCAGGCTAATTCGCTGACATTTCTAAGGTAATCCGTTACAACGGTGGAGTTATCAGTTTCATGCAAGGACGTACTTTGTGAGCTCTGTGATACTGTACCAACAATACCTTCTGTCGTGAAGACAGTGGGCATCGGCAATCTCTTGTTATTAGGTCCACTCAGGGCTACAAAAGTCGCCGCAGGTCTAATTGTTTAATCACAGAATATATAGCATATACTGAGTGATTTACCTTAATCGTTGTGAATACACTGAAATGCTCAGGATAAAAAATATCAGGAAATACTGACCATCCCTGAATAAACTTGTGTGTGTGTGTGTGTGTGTGTGTGTGTGTGTGTGTGTGTGTGTGTGTGTGTGTGTGCGTGTGTGTGCGTGTGCACGCTTATGTGTACTCACCTATTTGTACTCACCTATTTGTGGTTGCAGGGGTCGAGTCCTAGCTCCTGGCCCCGCCTCTTCACCGGTTGCTACTAGACCCTCTCTCTCCCCGCTCCATGAGCTTTATCAAACCTCGTCTTAAAACTGTGTATGGTTCCTGCCTCCACTACGTCATTTTCTAGGCTATTCCACTGCCTTACAACTCTATGACTGAAGAAATACTTCCTACTATCTCTCTGACTCATTTGTGTCTTCAACTTCCAATTGTGGCCTCTTGTTTCTGTGTCCCCTCCCTGGAACATCCTGTCCTTGTCCACCTTGTCTATTCCACGCAGTATTTTATATGTCGTTATCATGTCTCCCCTGACCCTCCTGTCCTCCAGTGTCGTCAGGCCGATTTCCCTTAATCTTTCTTCATAGGACATTCCCCTTAGCTCTGGAACTAACCTTGTTGCAAACCTTTGTACTTTCTCTAGTTTCTTGACGTGCTTTATCAAGTGCGGGTTCCAAACAGGTGCTGCATACTCCAGTATGGGCCTGACATACACGGTGTACAGTGCCTTGAATGATTCCTTACTAAGGTGTCGGAATGCTGTTCTCAGGTTTGCCAGGCGCCCATATGCTGCAGCAGTTATCTGATTAATGTGTGCTTCCGGAGACATGCTCGGTGTTATACTCACCCCAAGATCTTTCTCCTTGAGTGAGGTTTGCAGTCTTTGGCCACCTAGCCTATACTCTGTCTGTGGTCTTCTGTGCCCTTCCCCTATCTTCATGACTTTGCATTTGGCAGGATTAAATTCGAGAAGCCATTTGCTGGACCAGGTGTCCAGTCTGTCCAGGTCTCTTTGAAGTCCTGCCTGGTCCTCATCAGATTTAATTCTCCTCATTAACTTCACATCATCTGCAAACAGGGACACTACTGAGTCTAACCCTTCCGTCATGTCGTTCACATATACCAAAAATAGCACTGGTCCTAGGACCGACCCCTGTGGGACCCCGCTCGTCACAGGTGCCCACTGTGATACATCATTACGTACCATGACTCGTTGTTGCCTCCCTGTCAGGTATTCTCTGATCCATTGCAGTGCTCTTCCTGTTATATGCGCCTGATGCTCTAGCTTCTGCACTAATCTCTTGTGAGGAACTGTGTCAAAGGCCTTCTTGCAGTCCAAGAAGATGCAATCAACCCACCCCTCTCTCTCTTGTCTTACTTCTGTTATTTTATCGTAAAACTCCAGAAGGTTTGTGACACAGGATTTGCCTTCCGTGAATCCGTGCTGGTTGGCATTTATACTCCTGTTCCGTTCCAGGTGCTCCACCACTCTCCTCCTGATAATCTTCTCCATAATTTTGCATACTATACACGTCAATGACACAGGTCTATAGTTTAGTGCCTCTTTTCTGTCTCCTTTTTTGAAAATGGGAACTACATTTGCCGTCTTCCATACCTCAGGTAGTTGCCCAGTTTCCAGGGATGTGTTGAAGATTGTGGTAAGTGGTATGCACAACATATCTGCTCCCTCTCTAAGGACCCATGGAGAGATGTTGTCCGGTCCCATTGCCTTTGAGGTATCGATGTCCCTTAGCAGTTTCTTCACCTCCTCCTCATCTGTATGTATGTCGTCCAACACTTGTTGGTGTATTCCTTGTTGGTGTCCCCATCTGGTCTGTCCCCCCAGAGTCCTTCCTGTCTCTACTGTAAATACTTCCTTAAATCTCGTGTTGAGCTCCTCACATACCTCTTGATCGTTTCTTGTGAGTTCTCCACCTTCTTTCCTCAGCCTTATCACCTGGTCCTTGACTGTTGTCTTCCTCCTAATGTGGCTATACAGCAGTTTCGGGTCAGATTTGACTTTCGATGCTATGTCGTTTTCATACTGTCGCTGGGCCTCCCTCCTTATCTGCGCATACTCGTTTCTGGCTCTTCTACTAATCTCCTTGTTTTCCTGGGTCCTATGCCTCCTGTACCTTTTCCATTCTCTGTTGCACTTAGTTTTTGCCTCCCTACACCTTCGGGTAAACCAAGGACTCGTTTTGGTCTTCCTATTATTTCTGTTTCCCTTGGGAACAAAACTTTCCTCTGCCTCCTTGCACTTTGTTGCCACATATTCCATCATCTCGTTTACTGATTTTCCTACCATTTCTCTGTCCCACTGAACCTCCTGCAGGAAGTTTCTCATACCTGTGTAGTCCCCCCTTTTATAGTTTGGCCTGTCCCCTTCAGTTCCTGTTACCTTCTCCACTTGTAACTCTACTATATAGTCAAAACTCAGAACCACATGATCGCTAACTCCAAGGGGCCTCTCGTAAGTGATGTCCTCGATGTCTGAACTGCTCAGGGTGAACACAAGATCCAGTCTTGCTGGCTCATCCTCCCCTCTCTCTCTGGTTGTGTCCCTGACATGTTGATGCATGAGGTTTTCAAGTACCACATCCATCATCTTGGCTCTCCATGTTTCGGGACCCCCATGTGGCTCCAAGTTTTCCCAGTCGATCTCCCTGTGGTTGAAATCGCCCATTACCAGTAACTTTGCTCTGCTCGAGTGAGCTCTTCTTGCCACCTCAGCCAGTGTGTCCACCATCACCCTGTTGTTTTCTTCGTACTCCTCTCTTGGCCTCCTGCAGTTCTGTGGTGGGTTATACATCACTCTAATGACTACTTTATGTTCTCCGGACTGAATTGTACCTACAATGTAGTCACTTTCTCCAATCATGTCCATGCCTTCCATTTTCTCAAATCCCCATTGGTGTTTTATGAGCAGTGCAACCCCTCCTCCCCCTCTACTCCTTCTATCTTTCCTCAGGATCTGATATCCTGTTGGGAAGATTGTGTCTGTTATTGTCTCAGCGAGTTTTGTTTCTGTGACTGCTATGATGTCTGGGGATTTTTCACTGATTCTTTCATTCCACTCCTCATGTTTATTCGTTATTCCATCTGCGTTTGTGTACCAAACCTTTAGTTTCTTTTCTATCATTGTGGTCATGCAAGTATATTGGGGTTGGGGGAGCGAGAGCCTTGGTGGGGGCCTATATGGGGCTGTGGTGTAGGTGGGGTATGTGTTGGTGGGGGTGGGGTCAGAATGCCCATAAGGGACAGCTGTTGGGGTGAGGTTTGTGATATGGGGGTTGGTGGCAGAGGGAACAGTGAGTGGGTTGTAGTATAGGTTGCTCAGTTGCGTTGGGAATGTCGCGGGTGGGGTCTTTTGGTGGGAGATTCTGTGGGGTGTGTTTGCCCTTCCTCCTGTGTCTGGGTCCTGCTCATTTTCATTGCTTCTCGTTCCTCCTTGCGTCTCTGTACCCTCTCTTTCAGTGTAGTCCTTTCTTCTTGTGTTCTGTCGCGGTCGAGGTATACTCTCTGGTACCCCTCTTTGTCCCTCAGTCTTGCTTTCTCTTGCAGAATCCTGATTCGAACTGATTCTTCCTTGAAAGTTACTCTGACAGGCCGTATCCTTCCACTCGCAAACCACCCAATTCTCTGAAAATTTGTCACCTGGGTCATATTGCCCTCCCCTATTGTTTTCATGATGCCTTCAATCATTTTTTTCTCCTCCTGTTTTATTTCTTCAAAGTTGGCCCCCTTGGCTTCTTGGAGCCCGTACACAAAAACTGACCTCGCCCTTTCCTCCTCCCACTGAGTCTCTATCTGCGTCCTCTGAGGCATTTTATTTCCTTCCATTGACATGTTCTTGCCTTCAGTCCCTGTCATATCTGAAACTTCTATTCTCAGTGGACTGTCTTTCCTGGCCAGCTGTCCCTTGCTACTGCAGTTGGCTGTTAGAATCTCTGCATATAACAAACCTTCATTGTCTTCGGACCTGTCGCTTGATCTTAGTGTGCTCATCGTCTTTTCCCTGGCCCCACGTGGGTCTGATAGGACCTTCGTGTACGGCATGTCTCCGTTGTTGCTTACCATCCCCTTGTCTGCGCCTGACTTTGAATTTCCTGATGTCACATCTGAATTGTCCTTTGTCTCTCTAATCTGTTTCAGGCTTTGCAGTTTCTCTTCTAAGCACTGTATCCTAGCTTCTGCTGCTAAGACCTGTACTTCCCACTTCCTGCACTCTTCAGCTATCCGCTCTTCCATTTTCTTACCAAGCTCTACTATCTTCCTTCCCCACTCTTCCTCCCTTTTTTGGAGCTCTAACTCCCAGTCTTTCCTCCCTGGTTCGTCTACCAGATCTCTGGTTTTCCGTCCTCTAAGGCCACCCATATTTTTTTTTTTTTTTTTTTGTTTTTTTTTTTTTTTTTTTTTTTTTTTTTTTTTATATTACCGCAGACAGAAGGCTAGAGGAGGGAGGGGGTGTGGGGGGGATGTGGATGTGTGTGTGTGTGTACTCACCTAGTTCTCACCTAGTTGTGGTTGAAGGGGTCGAGACACAGCTCCTGGCCCTGCCTCTTCACTGGCCACTACTAGGTCACTCTTCCTGCTCCATGACATCACATCCCAGACTATTCCACTTCCTGACAACTCTGTGACCGAAGAAATACGTCCTACCATCCCTGTGATTCATCTAAGGGTTCACCTTCCAATTGAGACCCTTTGTTGCTGTGTCCCATCTCTGGAACATCCTCTCTCTGTCCACTTTGTCGATTCCTCTCAGTATTTTATATGCCGTTTTCATATCCCCCCTGTATCTCCTATCCCCCATTATCGTTAGGTCGATTTCCCTTAATCTTTCCTTGTAGGACATGCCTCCTACCTCCGGGACTAGTCTTGTTGCAAACCTTTGCACTTTCTCTAGTTTCCTTACGTGCTTGGCTAGATGTGGGTTCCAAACTGGTGCTGCATACTCCAGTATAAGCCTAACGTACATGGTGTACAGGGACCTGAACGATTCTTTATTGAGATGTTGGATTGCTATTCTGAGGTTTGCTAGGCGCCCATATGCTGCAGCAATTATTTGGTTGATGTGCACCTTGGTCTTATACTTACCCCAAGATCCTTTTCCTTGAGTGAGGTTTGTAGTCTCTGGCCCCCTAGACTGTACTCCGTCTGCTGTCTTCTTTGTCCTTCCTTAATCTTCATGACTTTGCACTTAATGTGGTTGAACTCCAGGAGTCAGTTTCTGGACCAGGCCTGCGGCCTGTCCATATCCCTTTGTAGTTGTGCCTGGTCCTCCTCCGACTGAATTATTCTCATCAACTTCACATCATATACAAACAGGGACACTTCTGAGTCTGTTCCTTCTGTCATGTCGTTCAAATATACCAGAAACAGCACCGGTCCTAGGACTGAATCCTGTGGAACCCTGCTCGTTACAGGCGCCCACTATGACACCTCGCCACGTACCATGCCTCACTGTTGCCTTCCTGACTGGTATTCCCTGATCCATTGCAGTGCCTTCCCTGTTATCCCTGCCTCGTCCTCCAGCTTTTGCACTAATCTCTTGCGTGGAGCTGTGTCAAACTCCTTCTTACAATCCAAGAAAACATAATCTACCCACCCCTCTCTCTTACTGTTGTCACCCCGTCATAGTTGTCTCACTGTTGTTACCCTGTCATAAACCTCCAGTAGTTTTGTGACACAGGATTTCCTGTCCCTGAAACCGTCGTTGATAAGCTCATTCCATTGTAGGTGCTCCACCACTCTTCTGATAATCTTCTCCATGATTCTGCATACTATACATGCCAGTGACACTGGTCTATAGTTTAATTCTTCTTGTCTGTCTCCTTTTTTTTTTAGAAATTGGGACTAGGTTTGCTGTCTTCCATAACTCAGGTAGTCGCCCTGTTATGATAGAGGTGTTGAAGATTGTTGTTAGTGGTACACATAGCACCTCTGCTTCTTCTCTCAGAACCTAGGGAGAGATGTTTTCTGGCCCCATCGCCTTTGAGGTATCTATCTTACTTAGCAGCCTCTTCACTTCTTCCTCGGTTGTATGTATTGTGTCAAACACCTGATGGTGTACCCACCTCTCCATCTTTCTGAAGTCCCTTCTGTCTCCTCTGTGGACACTTTTTTGAATCATATGTTGAGCTCCTCACATACTTAGCGATCACTTCTTGTGACCTCCCCTTCTTCCTTCCTCAGCCTGACTACCTGGTCCTTGACTGTTGTTTTCCTTCTGATGTGGCTGAACAACAACATCTGGCCAGATTTCTCTTTCACTGCTATGTCATTTTCGTATTGTCGTTGGGCCTCCCTTCTTACCTGTTCATATTCATATACGGCTTTTTGCCTGTTCTCCTAATTCTCCTGGGTCTTTTACCTTCTATACTTCATCCATTCTCTAACACACTTGGTTTTGGCCACTGCACCTTGGGTACAAACTTCTCCTCAGCTTCCTTGCATGTTGGTGTCACTTATTCCATCATCTCATTTACTGAGTTCCCTGCCGGTTCTCTGTCCCACTGAACCCCTTGCAGGAATTTCTTCATGCCTGTGTGGTTCTCTCTCTGTAGTTTGGCTTCATTCGTACTGCCTTTCCTGCTTCCCTCTCCACTTGTAGCTCTATTATATATTCAAAGCTCAGATCCATGTGGTCAATGGCCCTTAGGGGTCTTTCACATGTGATGTCCTCAGTATCTGCACTACTCAAGGTGAATACTAGATCCAGTCTTGCTGGTTCATCCTCTTCTCACTCTCTCTCTCTGTAACTGTCCCTTTCATGTTGGTACATGAGGTTTTCGAGTACCACCTCCATTATTTGAACCCTCCATGTTTCTGGTACTCCATGTGATTCTAGGTTCTCCCAGTCGATTTCATTGTGACTGAAGTCACATTGACTCACATGAGCCCATCTGGCCACTTCAGCCAGTGTGTCAACCATTGCTCTATTACTATCATCATACTCTCGCCTTGGTCTCCTGCTGTTCTGTGGTGGGTTATGCATCACTGCAATTAGTACCGTTGGACCCATCTGGCCACTTCTGTGTCTTGCTCTATTACTATCATCATACTCTCGCCTTGGTCTCCTGCTGTTCTGTGGTGGGTTATGCATCACTGCAATTAGTACCGTTGGACCTCCAGACTGAAGTATTCCTATAATGTAATCTCTTGACATTGTGCTGTGGGATTCTACAGCGTAGTGTGGGGTGGGGACTGTAAGTGTAGATTGTGGGTTGTGTTGGGATAGCATTTGGTTGTGTGGTTCTGGGGGTGATTCTGTGTGTGCTTGCACTTGTTGCTCTGCCTGGCTCTGGTTGTCCATACTGAATCTGTCCTTATTTCTCTTTTTAGCCCCTTTTGTTTCTGTGTCCTCTCCCTCAGCTACTGCCATTCTGTACTTGTTTTGTCGCAGTCTGGGAACACTCTCTTGTATGTTAACGAATCCCTTAGCCATGGTTTCTCTTGCAGAATCCTGTTCCAAACTGTTTGTCTTGAAAATTAGTTTGACCAGCTGATTTCTTTGTTTCAAGTACCCCTCTATTCTCTGAAAATTTACTATTTCAGCTATATCCTAATCGCCTATTTCTTTGATGATGCTGTCAATCTCCTGTTTTTCTTCTTCCGTCTTTCGTTGTGTGTCCTTCTCTCACTCTCCTGAAACCCATGAATAAAAACTGACTTTATCCTCTCCTCCTCCCATTGCTTTTCCCTCTGTGTTCTTGGGTCCCATTTGTACATGGCCATTGTCTCCCTTATTTTCTTCTGTAACTCTTGGTGGCATGGCTGTGCCTCTGCATGGGATCTGCCACCTTCACCTTCTCCCCACTCACTGCTCCCAACAGCTCTCCCCCTTCATTTTTCGGCCCTGGTTGGTGTACTGATAGGGCCTTAGCAAAAGTCTTGTCTCCTTCCTTTCTAGTGGGTTTGTCATTCAGTAGGGGTGTACCTACTTCAGATGCCATGTCTCATCTGGGCAATAACCCTGTAACTCACTTCAGCATATTTACCTCATACTCTAGGGCTCATATCCTGGCTTCTGCGGCTTTGGCATGTGACTTCCATTTCATCTTCTCTGCCGCCATCTTCGTCTCCATCTTTACAGAAAGCTCACCTGGTTTGCTTTTCCACTCTTGTTCCATCCTTTTATATTGCTCTTCCATCCATTCTTCCTTAGCAGGACTATCTTCCTCTGATCCTCTGAGGCCTCATTTTTCCGTTTTTCTTTTTTTTTAATGGGTTAGGTGTTGTAATGTGTGTGTGTGTGTGTGTGTGTGTGTGTGTGTGTGTGTGTGTACTCACCTAGCTGTACTCACCTAGTTGGGGTTGCAGGGGTCGAGTCCGAGCTCCTGGCCCAGCCTCTTCACTTATCGCTACTAGGTGTGTGTGTGTGTGTGTGTGTGTGTGTGTGTGTGTGTGTGTGTGTGTGTGTGTGTGCGCGTGTGTGTGTGTGCGTGGGGGGGGGGGACTTGTAAGGGGGAGAGAGAGATGTGGAGAGGGAGAGAGATGTGGAGAGGGAGAGAGATGTGGAGAGAGAGTGATGGGGAGGTGGAGAGAGAGTGAGAGAGGGTAGAGCGAGAGAAAGGGGGGATGTGGGGAGGAAGAGGAGAAAAGATCGAGAGTGCGATAGGGAAAGGCAAAGGGGGGGGAGAAAGGGAGAGGGAGAAGTAAAGGGAAGAGGGGGAGGAGGAGGAGGAGGAAGAGGAGGAGAGCGAAATAGTGAAAGGGAGAGAGAGAGAGTGAATGGGAGACTGAGACACTAAGAGAGAGTGGGAAAGTGAGACAGTACGAGAGTGAGTGTGTATATTCACCTAACTGTACTCACCTAATTGTGGTTGCAGGGGTCGATACTCAGCTTCTGGCCCCGCCTCTTCACTGATCAGTACTAGGTCCTCTTTCTCCCTGCTCCATAAGCTTTATCATACCTCGTCTTAAAGCTATGTATCGTTCCTGCCTCCACTACATCACTTGATAGATTATTCCACTTCCTGACAACTCTATGACTGAAGAAATACTTCCTAGCATCCCTTTGATTCATCTGAGTCTTCAACTTCCAATTGTGACCCCATGTTTCTGTGTTCCCTCTCTGGAACATCCTGTGTGTGTGTGTTTGTGTGTGTGTGTGTGTGTGTGTGTGTGTGTGTGTGTGTGTGTGTGTGTGTGTGTGTGTGTGTGTGTGTGTGTACTCACCTGTTTGTACTCACCTATTTGTACTCACCTATTTGTGGTTGCAGGAGTCGAATCATAGCTCCTGGCCCCGCCTCTTCACTGATTGCTACTGGGTCCACTCTCTCCCTGCTCCATGAGCTTTATCAAACCTCGTCTTAAAACTATGTATGGTTCCCGCCTCCACTAAGTCACTTTCTAGGCTATTCCACTGTTTGACATCTCTGTGACTGTGTGTGTGTGTGTGTGTGTGTGTGTGTTAGTTAGCATTTTGTCCTAGGCACATGTCGATTAGACACTAGGCCTGTTGTATGTGTGTGTGTGTGGTAGTGTGTTAGTGTGTGTGTGTGTGTGTGTGTGTGTGTGTGTGTGTGTACTCACCTAGTTGTACTCACCTAGTTGAGGTTGCGAGGGTCGAGTCCGAGCTCCTGGCCCCGCCTGTTCACTGATCGCTACTAGGTCACTCTCTCTGAACCGTGAGCTTTATCATACCTCTGCTTAAAGCTATGTATGGATCCTGCCTCCACTACATCGCTTCCCAAACTATTCCACTTGCTGACTACTCTGTGGCTGAAGAAATACTTCCTAACATCCCTGTGATTCATCTGTGTCTTCAACTTCCAACTGTGTCCCCTTGTTACTGTGTCCAATCACTGGAACATCCTGTCTTTGTCCACCTTGTCAATTCCTCTCAGTATTTTGTATGTCGTTATCATGTCATCCCTATCTCTCCTGTCCTCCAGTGTCGTCAGGTTGATTTCCCTTAACCTCTCCTTGTAGGACATACCTCTTAGCTCTGGGACTAGTCTTGTTGCAAACCTTTGCACTTTCTCTAGTTTCTTTACGTGCTTGGCTAGGTGTGGGCTCCCAACTGGTGCCGCATACTCCAATATGGGCAAAAAGTACACGGTGTACAGAGTCCTGAACGATTCCTTATTAAGATGTCGGAATGCTGTTCTGAGGTTTGCTAGGCGCCCATATGCTGCAGCAGTTATTTGATTGATGTGCGCTTCAGGAGATGTGCCTGGTGTTATACTCACCCCAAGATCTTTTTCCTTGAGTGAGGTTTGTAGTCTCTGGCCCCCTAGACTGTACTCCGTCTGCGGTCTTCTTTGCCTTCCCCAATCTTCATGACTTTGCACTTGGTGGGATTGAACTCCAGGAGCCAATTGCTGGACCAGATCTGCAGCCTGTCCAGATCCCTTTGTAGTTCTGCCTGGTCTTCGATCGAGTGAATTCTTCTCATCAACTTCACGTCATCTGCAAACAGGGACACCTCAGAGTCTATTCCTTCCGTCATGTCGTTCACAAATACCAGAAACATCACTGGTCCTAGGACTGACCCCTGTGGGACCCCACTGGTCACAGGTGCCCACTCTGACACCTCGCCACGTACCATGACTCGCTGCTGTCTTCCTGACAAGTATTCCCTGATCCATTGTAGTGCCTTCTCTGTTATCCCTGCTTGGTCCTCCAGTTTTTGCACCAATCTCTTGTGTGGAACTGTGTCAAACGCCTTCTTGCAGTTCAAGAATATGCAATCCACCCACCCCTCTCTCTCTTGTCTTACTGCTGTCACCATGTCATAGAACTCCAGTAGGTTTGTGACACAGGATTTCCCGTCCCTGAAACCATGTTGGCTGCTGTTGATGAGGTCATTCCTTTCTAGGTGTTCCACCACTCTTCTCCTGATAATCTTCTCCATGATTTTGTATACTATACATGTCAGTGACACTGGTCTGTAGTTTAGTGCTTCATGTCTGTCTCCTTTTTTAAAGATTGGGACTACATTTGCTGTCTCCCATGCCTCAGGCAATCTCCCTGTTTCAATAGATGTATTGAATATTGTTGTTAGGGGTACACATAGTGCCTCTGCTCCCTCTCTCAATACCCATGGGGAGATGATATCTGGCCCCATTGCCTTTGAGGTATCTAGCTCACTCAGAAGCCTCTTCACTTCTTCCTCGGTTGTGTGCACTGTGTCCAGCACATGGTGGTGTGCCCCACCTCTCCGTCTTTCTGGAGCCCCTTCTGTCTCCTCTGTGAACACTTCTTTGAATAGCTTGTTGAGTTCCTCACATACTTCACGGTCATTTCTTGTTGTCTCTCCTCCTTTCTTCCTTAGCCTGATTACATGGTCCTTGACTGTTGTTTTCCTCCTGATGTGGCTGTACAAAAGTTTCGGGTCAGATTTGGCTTTCGCTGCTATGTCATTTTCATATTGTCTTTGGGCCTCCCTTCTTATCTGTGCATATTCGTTTCTGGCTCTACGACTGCTCTCCTTATTCTCCTGGGTCCTTTGCCTTCTATATTTCTTCCATTCCCTAGCACACTTGGTTTTTGCCTCCCTGCACCTTTGGGTAAACCATGGGCTCATTCTGGCTTTTTCATTATTCCTGTTACCCTTGGGTACAAACCTCTCCTCAGCCTCCTTGCATTTTGTTGCTACATATTCCATCATCTCATTAACTGGCTTCCCTGCCAGTTCTCTGTCCCACTGAACCCCGTTCAGGAAGTTCCTCATTCCTGTGCAGTCCCCTTTCTTGTAGTTTGGCTTCATTCGTCCTGGCCTTCCTGCTTCTCCCTCCACTTGTAGCTCTACTGTGTATTCGAAGCTTAAAACCACATGGTCACTGGCCCCAAGGGGTCTTTCATATGTGATGTCCTCGATATCTGCACTACTCAAGGTGAATACTAAGTCTAGCCTTGCTGGTTCATCCTCTCCTCTCTCTCTTGTAGTGTCCCTTATGTGTTGGTACATGAAGTTTTCCAGTACCACCTCCATCATCTTAGCCCTCCATGTATCTTGGCCCCCATGCGGGTCCAAGTTCTCCCAATCGATCTCCTTGTGGTTAAAGTCACCCATGATCAGGAGCTTTGCCCTGCTTGCATGAGCTCTTCTGGCCACTCTAGCCAGTGTGTTAACCATCGCTCTATTGCTCTCGTCGTACACTTGCCTTGGCCTCCTGCTGTTCTGTGGTGGGTTATACATCACTGCTATTACCACCTTGGGACCTTCAGAGTGAAGTGTTCCCGCTATGTAATCACTTTCTTCACCGCTGTCTCCTCTCTCCAGCTCATCAAAATTCCAGCGATTTTTGATCATCAATGCCACTCCTCCACCCCCCTGTTCCCTCTGTCTTTCCTCAGGATTTGGTATCCCATTGGAAAGATGGCATCTGCTATCATACCTGTAAGCTTGGTTTCTGTGAGAGCTATGATTCCGGTGATGCCTCTTTGACTCTTTCATGCCACTCCTCCCACTTATTTGTTATACCATCAGCGTTTGTGTACCATACCTTCAGTTTCCTTTCCAACACAGTGGTTGGTGGGGCCTGTGAGGGTGGAAGACCTGGTGGCATACTGTGGGATTTTATAGCTCGGTGTTGGGTGGAGGCTGTGGGTATGGATTGTAGTGTGTGTTGGGATGGTATGATAGGTTGTATGGTTCTTAGAATAGTTGTGTGTGTGCTTGCCCTTGCTGTTCTGTTCTGCTCTGACTGACCTCTGCTGGTTCCATCCTTGTCTCTTTTCCTAGCTCCTTTCGCTTTTTTGTCCTCTCCCTCTGCTGCTGTTGTTCTGCTTGTGTTCTGTCTCTGTCTAGGAACACCCTCTTTTACTCTTCCGAGTATTTCAATCGTGGTTGCTCTTGGAGGATCCTGTTCTGCACTGTTTCCGTCCTGAGAATCAGCTTGATTGGTCGGTTTCTCCCCTTCGAGTACCCCCCTATTCTCTGAAAATTTACAATCTCGTCCATCTCTTCACCTATTTCCGTGATGATTTTCTCAATCTCCTTACTTTCTTCCTGCTGCCTTTCAGTGTGTGTCCTTTCCTCTCTCTCCTGAAGCCCATGGATAAGCACTGATTTTGCCCTTTCCTCCTCCCATTGCCTCACCCTCTGTGACTCTGGATCCTGCCTGTATGTGATCAGTTTCTCTGTTGATTTTTCCAGTGGCTCTTGATAGCATGGTTGTGCCTCAGCATTCGACCTATCACCCTCTCCGTCTGCAACCAGCTGTTCTTCCCTTCCACTCCTTGGCTCTTTTTGGCAGGTTGATATGACCTTAGCATTATTCATAATTCCTTCCTTCCTGTTCGGCCTCGCAGCTTCATATGCTGTGTCTTCTCTAGTCACTGCCCCTGTAACTCGCTTCAGCCTATTTATCTCAACTTCTAGGACCCTTATCTTTCGACTTGTGCCTCCCAATTCTTTGTCTCCTTCTCCAACCTCTTTCCCTATTTCACAGAGAGCTCTTTCTCCATTTTTTCAGAAAGCTCTCCTAATTTTCTCTCCCACTCTTGTTCCATTCTTTTCCACTGCTCCTCCAGCCACTCCTCCCTACCAGAACCATTCTCATCTGATCCTTGGTTCCTGCGAGTCCCCACCATTTTTTTTGTGAGAGAAGAGAGAAGGGAAAGGTAGAAGGAGAGAGACAGGGGAAGAGTGAGAAGGGAAAGGGGGAGAGTGTGAGAGGGGGAAAGAGAGAGAAGGGAAGGGAAGGAGGGGGGGAGAGTGAGAAGGGAAAAATGAAGAAGAGATTGAGAGAGAGAGAGAGAGAGAAGGGAAGGTAGAAAGAGAGAGGGGGATAGTGAGAAGGAAAAAGGGGAAGAGAGAGTGAGAGTGAGAGAGAGAGGGGGGAGAGAGAGTGAAGGGAAGGGTAGGAGAGGGGGAGATTGAGAAGGGAAAATGGGGAAGAGAGAGAGCAAGAGAGAGAGAGAGAGCGAGAGAGAGAGAGAGAGAGAGAGAGAGAGAGAGTGAGAGGGGAGGGAGGGGAGAGAGCGGAGAGAGAGGGAGAGAGGGAGAGAGAGAGAGAAGGCAAAGAGAGGGGGGAGAGAGGGGGAAAGAGGGGGGAGATGGAAGAGCGAGAGGGGAGAGAAAAGGCAAAGAGAGGGGGAGAGAGAGGGGGGAGAGAGGGGGAGAGAGGGGGAAAGAGAGCGGAGATGGAAGAGCGAGAGGGGAGAGAGAGGCTAGGGGGAGAGAGAGATAGGTAGAGAGAGAGATATAGGTAGAGAGTGAGATAGGTAGAGAGAGAGATTAGGATAGGAAGAGAGGGGGAGAGAGAGGAGCGAGGTTCAGATGGTTAGCTCACAGGACGGTGTGAAATCCTGTGTATGTGTGTGTTTGCCTGTTTACTGCAGCTTACAAGTGCTTGTTCCTGTGTGTGTGTGTGTGTGTGTGTGTGTGTGTGTGTGTGTGTGTGTGTGTTATATCTTCGAAATTGGTCATCCTGTGTTATTTAACTATTGTAAGAGAATATGTTCATCACTTAATATTATAGCGCGAAAGTCCCCGTTTATAGCTAAAATAGAGACTTTCGGCGTTATATTATTATCTGTTAATATATGAAAAATACCATGGTATTATCGCTATTATCGTTATTATCGCTATTATCGTTATTATCATTATTATCGTTATTATCACTATTTTGTAATTATCACTGTTATTTTACTATTATGGTTAAGTAGGATTTCTTGTGTATATAGAGTTTAAGTCTCGGAACCATCCGGTGAATTGTTCAATTGTTTATGTCCGGCTGGCTGACGTGGCTCAGCTGATCCAACCTGACGACACGTCAACAGACTGGCAAGTAGTCAGTCTGCTCCCTGCTCTAGCCCTGACAACTGATCGTATATTGGCTCTTACGGTGTACAGTTGAATGGTTTTGAGAATTGGACTCGAGAGCTGACTCACTTTGATCCTCATTACTTTGAAAGACTCTTTTGATATTTATATTCTTGGTCAGTTCAGTAATCCATAGATACTTTACGGCCAAATTCAAAGGTCTTGTTAAATCTTGTACCTTTTGTATTTTGAGTTTACAGTCTTGTTAAGAAAGAGACGTAAATATTGTTGAGGACTTACAGGAAAAATAATTAAACTTCCTTATTAATGTGGCATTTCCATGATTTTGAACTAAATGCATATGGTAAATTTATTGTACAAAGTATTAAGTTAAATTAACTACAAAGAGAAGATAAAGTATTGTATTTAAATACTTTAATAAATTTGAATATTATTCTATGGAGTTTCCCAGTTGAAATTATTTCCCCTAGACTCTAAAAGACCTTAAAGAACTCGGATCCAAAAATCTTGTTGCATAAGAAATAAATGGTAACAGGCTACATTCTGAAGTTCTTTAAAAAATTTCTTATTCGCAACAGTGTGTGTGTGTATGTGTGTGTGTGTGTGTGTGTGTGTGTTGTGTGTGTGTGTGTGTGTGTGTGTGTGTGTGTGTACTCACCTAGTTGAGGTTGCGGGGGTCGAGTCCGAGCTCCTGGCCCCGCCTCTTCACTGATCGCTACTAGGTCACTCTCCCTGAGCCGGGAGCTTTATCATACCTCTGCTTAAAGCTATATATGGATCCTGCCTCCACTACATCGCTTCCCAAACTATTCCACTTACTGACTACTCTGTGGCTGAAGAAATACTTCCTAACATCCTTGTGATTCATCTGTGTCTTCAGCTTCCAACTGTGTCCCCTTGTTACTGTGTCCAATCTCTGGAACATCCTGTCTTTGTCCACCTTGTCAATTCCTCTCAGTATTTTGTATGTCGTTATCATGTCCCCCCTATCTCTCCTGTCCTCCAGTGTCGTCAGGTTGATTTCCCTTAACCTCTCCTCGTAGGACATACCTCTTAGCTCTGGGACCAGTCTTGTTGCAAACCTTTGCACTTTCTCTAGTTTCTTCATGTGCTTGGCTAGGTGTGGGTTCCAAACTGGTGCCGCATACTCCAATATGGGCCTAACGTACACGGTGTACAGGGTCCTGAATGATTCCTTATTAAGATGTCGGAATGCTGTTTTGAGGTTTGCTAGGCGCCCATATGCTGCAGCAGTTATTTGATTGATGTGCGCTTCAGGAGATGTGCCTGGTGTTATACTCACCCCAAGATCTTTTTCCTTGAGTGAGGTTTGTAGTCTCTGACCCCCCTAGACTGTACTCCGTCTGCGGCCTTCTTTGCCCTTCCCCAATCTTCATGACTTTGCACTTCGTGGGATTGAACTCCAGGAGCCAATTGCTGGACCAGGTCTGCAGCCTGTCCAGATTCCTTCGTAGTTCTGCCTGGTCTTCGATCGAGTGAATTCTTCTCATCAACTTCACGTCATCTGCAAACAGGGACACCTCAGAGTCTATTCCTTCCGTCATGTCGTTCACAAATACCAGAAACAGCACTGGTCCTAGGACTGACCCCAGCGGGACCCCGCTGGTCACAGGTGCCCACTCTGACACCTCGCCACGTACCATGACTCGCTGCTGTCTTCCTGACAAGTATTCCCTGATCCATTGTAGTGCCTTCCCTGTTATCCCTGCTTGGTCCTCCAGTTTTTGCACCAATCTCTTGTGTGGAACTGTGTCAAACGCCTTCTTGCAGTCCAAGAAAATGCAATCCACCCACTCCTCTCTCTCTTGTCTTACTGCTGTCACCATGTCATAGAACTCCAGTAGGTTTATGGCACAGGATTTCCCGTCCCTGTGTATGTGTGTATGTGTATGTATGTGTGTATGTGTGTGTGTATGTGTGTGTGTATGTGTGTGTGTGTGTGTGTGTGTATGTGTGTATGTGTGTGTATGTATGTATGTGTGTGTGTGTGTGTGTGTGTGTGTGTGTGTGTGTGCCCCCACTTCTAAGTATTCATACTGCTAATAAATACCAGTAGATACCAGTAATTCTAAGCTTACCAATACTTGTAACACTTATCGATTCTACTTCTAAAATTCAGAAAGTAGCTAGGCTGTAAAATTTAGCTTGTCACAGCTTAAGTGTCTGAAGTTATCCCTCACTACCGCTTTACTCCTTGCACTCTCGTCTATGCTATTTTTACTCTTATTCTGGTAATGGCTTGCAGGAGTGAGTGACCAGTATCTAACAGTAATGTAGGACCAGAACTCAACCTTGCAAAATGCAACCTCAACAGGTGAAATACTTGCGCTGACAGCGGTGTGATGACAAGTTTCCAGATGCTGATGACGTAGTCGTCGTACATAGGCCTTCTATTACTATTTTGTAACTCCTTCACCCGTGATGTTTATAACCATATATGCTCATGCATCCCGCGTTCCTCAAGTGATTTCACTTTTCACTTATTACAGAATACACTTCACATTCGGTGTTACACTTTATATGTATAATGGCATACAAACTGTTGTGATGTAACTGCTTCAGTAGGCCTACTGCCACCTTCCCTTGTTGTATATTTTATTTTTTCTTTCTCCTTTTGCTTATTAACTTTTTCACTCTCGCATTACTGTGCCCCTCATTTCACTTGTTACCCAAACGCTGGTAATTCTTGATCACCCGTTTCCACACTCACTTTGATCTTTTTATGTTTGTATCTGTGTGGCAACAGTGCCTAGTAGATCCACAACGGTTTGGCACTTTAAAAAAAAAAATACTGAATTCAGGTTTCCTCTCGATTTTTTTCAAGTAATAACTATAGTTATCACTCGTAGGTTTGTTCACTGACTTTGTCACTACCACTGATTACTGCTAGCAGTTATTGCACGCCTCAAAAACACGAAGGTTCTCGGAGCCTTGTGCAGTGTGTGAGTGTGTGTGTGTGTGTGTGTGTGTGTGTGTGTGTGTGTGTTACCATTTTGTCCTAGGCACATGTCGATTAGACACTAGGCCTGTTGTATGTGTGTGTGGTAGTGTGTTAGTGTGTGTGTGTGTGTGTGTGTGTGTGTGTGAGTGTTTGAGTGTGTGTGTGAGTGTGTGTGTGAGTGTGTGTGTGAGTGAGTGAGTGTGTGTGTGTGAGTGTGTGTGAGTGTGTGTGTGAGTGTGTGTGAGTGTGTGTGTGTGTGTGTGTGTGTGTGTGTGAGTGTGTGAGTGTGTGAGTGAGTGTGAGTGTGTGAGTGAGTGTGTGTGAGTGTGTGAGTGTGTGAGTGAGTGTGTGAGTGTGTGAGTGTGTGTGTGAGTGTGTGAGTGTGTGTGTGAGTGTGTGAGTGAGTGTGTGAGTGTGTGTGTGTGTGAGTGAGTGAGTGAGTCACATTTCCCTGGATAATACAAGATGGAAAGAAGGTAGGATAATCAATAACGCCTACTGGTAGGGAAACTCTCTATACTGGATAGTTATCAGTTGTATGTGTTACATCAGAGCAAATGGAGGCTAATTTTCATGGCTTGACATGCTATTGTATAAAGAAAGGTAACAGTTAAGTAATTCTGGAAAACTGTTTAGTTAGACTAGAGTCCTGGAGGATTGTGCCTGCACTCTGGAGTGGGAATGTTGCAATTCAGAGGGTCACTTGAACTGAAGTGTGATGTCTGCACATTTATATCGACAGCTATTGAATGATGGTGAATGCATTTCCTTTCATAGATCACCCTACTGCAATATCTGCATCAATGATAGTGTTTGATACTGGAACTTTATAAACTTGTAACCCTATATGAGCATTTATTATGTCTCAACTTTCCCCACACGTCTGTTTTTAAACCACTGTCTGCATAATTATTTCATATACATAAAGTTAACAACCATGGTGAAATACAATATTAGTAACAGTTGTGATAGATGATAGTGTGTAAAATGCAATTTTGAGAAAAATAAATTTAGAAACTTAAAACCCAAATTCCGATGACAATTCACTGAGGAGATTTTCAGAAAGAGTAGGTGAAGAGAAACCAGAAGACAAGGAAGAGAATATTGGAAGAAAAGTCACGGTGTGTGTGTGTGTGTGTGTGTGTGTGTGTGTGTGTGTGTGTGTGTGTGTGTGTGTATGTGTGCGTGCGTGTGAGTGCGCGTGTGCCTGTTTATGAGTATTCGTCGCTCTGTTATTTGCTGAGGTGTGTTGCGTGGTTGGTAGCATCTTAGAACAGTAATAGTGTCTGTGCTAGCCAACACCTGGCTCAACTATCAGAGTGAGGTGTGGAGAATTTGATTTTTCTTCTCGTAAGTGAGATTGAAACAGTGTGGGCTACGCCCACTTATGGACCAGATGCGCTAGCAGGAAGAGCAGACCATGATAACGGCTAGACACGATATAGCCAACCCCGCTGGGCTCATAAATGGTCCAACCAGAGAAAGGGTTTTGTTTGAACCCATTGTAGGTGAGTACCAAGGCTCACAGGTCAGTACACTCAGCCAGCTGGTTCTAATAAGATTCAACGAGTTATAATTCTACACACTATAGAGAGGTTAGCATGAACCAGCACTGTGACCATAAATGCAGGTTCTTACAGACGAGTCCCACACAGGCATGTGTGTGCGGTTTGTTCTAGCACGACGAGTGGTTTAACGCACTGGCCTGTGATTTCAGAACTCACCTGCCACGGTTTAAGCCCTTTATATTATAATAATAAGGAAAAAGGACCCTGTGAAGGCTTACTCAGCTCTGTAATAACTTCAGACAGTATTACCAAAGCTGGCTCCTCCTCAGGAAAATTAATGAATAGAAAAAGAAATAATAACAGACAAACATAAACACTTTATTATACAGAAAATATAAAATATAAAACACTTAAATATGAAATATTAATCCTACCCTAAAGAAAATTAAAAAATGAAAAATATAAATGATAACTGAATTCAACCCTAATATATATAGAGGTGTCTGGTGTTGGTGACACTGAGTGTTGAAATCGTAGCCGTTGCCGATGATGGGGGGGGGGGAGGTCGCAGGTGTTGGTTACAACCCACTGGCTAGTTCTTCACAGTATAGCCTTGAGTATTATATCCCGATGACAGGAAAGCAGGTTCTTTACCGCTGCAATGATGTGGGGTTACGTCCTGCAATTTCATACAGGTGCACAGGTAATTAAATCCAAAATGGGACGTCTCCAGGACGTTAGTCCGTCTCCATCAGTTCTTCTTGTTGATTGACAGGTGACCCTCTCTGTCATCCAAGCTGAAAAGATAGACAGGTTACCCACTGCTTAAATAATCACTCTCCATGATAAGTACAATACCTAAAAGACATGGTGATTATTACAACAGTCAACTTAGAGCAAGGCTGAAAAGACTAAGTTTATTATTGGTCAAAAGTGAAGCTTTCAACCAATAAATCCACTAGAATACAAGGCAGGCATGTACTTACAGTAGTGTTGGGAGCTGTGAGTAGAGTGATTTACTGTTTGACCAGAGCCCCACACGTCACCTTTCGGGGGGGGGGGCGGAAGAGGGAGGGGAAGGGATAGTGGGAGTTAGACTGACCCTATGTTAACAAGCAGCCGGCAATCAAACTATCACTTTAGGGGTGGGGGAGAAAAGGCGGGAATAGCGGGAGCTGGACTTACCCTACCTTAACAAGCAGCCGGCAATGAAACTATTGTTACTATATACTCCCTCGCTACTCCTATCTACTGAACTTTTCCCTCACACTCCCCCATACCAAGACTTATAGTCAAGGAGTATAAGAAGAATAGGCAAGGAAAAAGTTCTAACATATGGAAGTCATGTAAGGCAAGAAATCTTCTACTGTCACGACTTAACCAGTCAGAGAAATAATTGGATGAACCATTGATATACACAATATGGAACTTAAAAGCCTGGAGTGCCAATGTCCACCTCAAGAGGCGACTGTTGGTTCCCTTAAAAGTTTCTAGGTATATAAAAGGTTTGTGGTCCGTTTCTAAAATGAATTCTTTTCCCAGCAAATAAAATTTAAGTTTGGAGATTCCCCACACAAAGGCCAAACATTCCTTTTCTATGGTGGAGTATCTCGTTTCTGTGGGAAGGAGTTTCTGGCTTAGGAAGCATACAGGGAAGGGAGTACCATCATGGTATTGTAGTAACACTGCACTTAAGCCAGTATTGGAGGCATCAGTTCTTAAGCAAAATATTTTATTAATATCTGGAATCTTAAGTATAGGGTCTTTCGAAAAGATACTTTTAATCTCATTAAACTTTTCCTGAGCTACATCGGAAAGTTCAAGAGGTTCCTTCACAGACTTTTTAAGGAAGTCGGATAAGATGCCTGTAAGATCAGTAAGGTTCGGGATAAGCCGTGCATAAAAATTTACAGAATCAAGAAAGCTACGCATAAGCTTCTTGGTTTTGGGGAATTTAAATTCTAATAAAGCTTTGATCTTACTGGGGAGAGGCTGCAAAGAGTTATTAGAAAGTATCAGTCCAAGATATCTAATCTTGTTATACCCAAGGAAGCATTTCTTCGGCTTGGCAGTGAGGCCATGTGAGCGTAACCTATGCAAAACTGATGTTAATGTTTGGATATGTTCGCCCCACGTGGATGTAATTACGTAAATGTTATCAAAATAAACCGAAACATTTGGCATATTACCCAAGACCTTTCTCATCAGTCTCACGTAGGTAGCACAGGCAGTTACCAAACCGAAGGGCATGGTTCTATATTGCATCAGTCCTTGGTGTGTAGGAAAAGCAGTGTACTGCTTAGAAGAAGGATCTAACATTATTTGATGATATGCCTGTGCAATATCAATCTCTGAAAAGAAGGAAGCATCATAAAATTTGTGTAGATCGCTATCTATCAAGGGCATAGGTTCAGCATCCCACCGAGTTATAGCATTAAGGTCTCTTGAAGTCAATAGCAAGTCTATATGAATTATCCTCCTTCTTAACCATGACTACTGGTGAACAATATGAAGATACTGAAGGTTCAATGATCTTTAGTTTTAATAATTTGTCTACCTCTCGGTCAAATGCATCCCTATGGTGAACTGGAACTGGGTATAATTTTCGTTTGATAGGATTGTCCGTCACTAAGCCAATCTTATGGACTACCGTGGAGGTAACTCCTGGAATATCAGTAAAGACGTCTGAAAAGTTACTCACACATTGAAGTAGTTCATGTCTCTTATGGTCATCCTAAGATTCATTAATATTAATGTTGGTTGCGTCTGAGTGGTCAAGAGTCTCCAAGTCATGCAGTTCTTCATCATAGTCTAAGTTAGAGGTGTCAATTACGTACACTTTACATTCTTCAGTTGTCTTATCAAGTTCGTGTGGAAAAACTAAGTCAAAGTTATTAAGGCAGTTAACCGAATTTCTTCGGTAATATTTCTTAAGGATGTTGATATGATAAAGCTTAGGTTTCTCCTTGACTTCTATGAGGTAATCAACTTTCCCACAAATTTTTAATACTTTATACGGACCTTTCCATGCTACTAATAATTTATTTGACTTGATAGGCAAAAGTACCAGAACTTCATCTCCTACTTTAAAACTTCTCCTCTGACTTTTGGAATCAAAATAAGTTTTGTACTGGTCCATTGATAAGCTTAGGTTTTTCGAAACTATGTCAGAGGTCTCCTCAAGTTTGGATCTAAGGTCAAGGAGAAACTGATAAGAAGACTGAACCTCAGCATTTACCTTCTCATTAGTCCATAAGTCATGAAGGATGGACAATGGGCCTCTGGCCTGTCTACCATAGAGAAGTTCAAAAGGTGAAAACCCCAAAGAGTCACTGGGAACTTCCCTCATGGCAAACAAAGCACAGGGTAGGTAACGATGCCACTCCTTAGGTTTAAGGGAGCAAAGTTTCCTTAAAATGGACTTGAGAATCGAAGGCTGGCGCTCAATCCTCCCATTACAGCTGGGATGATAGGGTGTTGTGAAGAGATGCTTCACTCCTAGAAGATGGTATAGATGTTGCATTAAGTCAGATGTGAATTGTGTCCCACGGTCAGACAAAATTTCTCTAGGGATGCCCACTCTGGAGAGGATGGACAAAAGGGCTTCAGCCACCTCTGTAGTAGTTATGGTCTTTAAGGGAACGGCTTCAGGGAAGCTCGAAGCGTAATCAACTAATGTTAGTATATATCTATGTCCCCCAGATGAAAGTGGAGATAAAGGACCAACGATGTCAATAGCTACTCTTTCAAACGGTACCGTAAAGATAGGCATTTTGACCATAGGTACTCGCCTGGTACATCGGGAGGATGAGAGTTGGCAAACTTTACACGATCTACAATAGGTAGTGACATCTGAGGACATTTTTGGCCAAAAATAGGTTTCCCTAATTTTATTTAAGGTTTTACGATGCGAGAAATGTCCGGCCACTGGCAAGTCATGAGCCATTTTAAGAACAGTCTCTCTGCATTGACTTGGAGCAACTAAGATGGAATAGTCTATCTCATCTGAATTTAATTTGAATACTGACTTGTACAAGATACCTTTTATATATTCAAATTTATATGAAAAGTTTTTCCTTTGGATAACTTGATTTTGTTTAGCGGCATTATGGCAATTCTGAAGAGAAGGGCAATTACGTTGTAAATTGACAAAGGAGTCCTTCGATATGTCTAAAGGCTTAAAGTCAGGGAAAATCAAAGGATGGACAGTAGGGGAAGCATGGGCTTTGGTCTGAGCCCTAGTCAAGACATTTATGGTATCGGAGGTGATATCTTCACTTTCATCTAACAAGTGAACCGGTGAGCCTACTACCTCACTTTCGAGAGTAGCATCACTGGTTTTTAATCCCACATGAATCTCACGAGACATTGTCTCATCTGAACTTTCGAGGGGCTTCTCTGGCTCTACAGGAAGAGGATCTGAAACACTTATATCCATCTTTGGTGATGAAAGGTCAACCTCAGAAGGAAGAATGGCACCTTTTACATTACCTATTAGTACGGAGCAAGAAGTGATGGGAGCTAGTACGGCTTCAGACCAACCTGTGAACCATTTAGACCTAATGTAACGACGGATGGTAGGAAAAGTGTCCGTACGGCCCAAGTAGTCTGAAAGTATAGCAGAGGAATGAGTTTTTAAGGTTAGGGAACAGCTTATCAGAAATGACTATACATGTGCATCCAGTGTCTCGTAAAATGGTAGATACATTAAGTCCATTAACTGTTCCTGAACAGAAGGGTGCTTGGTCATTACAATCTTTAAAACATCTTCCAACTTTTTGGACCTTCTTAGAAGGACAATCTGGACGTTTATGTCCCTTAACACCACACAAATGACAAACAGGAATAAAAGAAGTCATTTTACTTTCTACTAGAGGCTTTGATTTCTTAAGGTCTGATGAACCCTTGCCCTTAGGGTTCGATCCCTTTAGGTCTTTATAGGAATTGTGAGCCTCAGCATACAGGTCAGCAGCCTCAGCAACTTCCTCAGCTTTAATCAGGTTACGTTCTCTGATGAATGTTCGTATCTGATGGGGAAGAGCTGTCAGGAACTGGTCAGCAACCATGAAGTCTCTAAGAGATTCATAACTGCGATCAATTCCTGAACTCTCTATCCAAAAGTCGAACAAACGAAAGAGTGTTACCTGTAACTGCTGAAAGTTCTGGCCAAGCTGTAAGGTGGCATACCTGAAATCTTTCCTGTAAGAATTAGTGTTTTTTTGGTATGCTTTAAGGATTGCCTTCTTCAGTAGGTTATAATTACATATAATATCCTGTGACAAAGTTGCATAGATATTCAAAGCAGTACCAGAAAATTACATTCCTAACCTGGTAGCCCAGGTGTCAGCAGGCCATTCACAGAGGGTAGCGGTATTTTCAAACCTGATAATGTATGAAGTTATGTCTTCCCCCTCTGTGAAGGGAGGTAAATTAGGTGTTGGAATATGTGTACTGACTGCACGTTGTTCCATTACTCCTTCCTCTAATTGTTGTGTAAAAGCTAACTTTTTATTCTCTAATTCAAGGCGAGATTTTTCGAGCTCGCGATCCTTTTCTCTCTCTATTAACTCATGTTCTCTAGCTTTTTCCTCAACTTCTCTATCCTTTGCTCTTTCCTCAAGTTCTCTTAGTTTAACCTGTTCCTCACGTATCTTAGCTTGTTCTTCACGTTCTCTAGCTCTTTCCTCACAATCAAGTCTATCACGCTCTTTTTGGTCTTCTCGCTCTCTTTCTAACTGTCTTTCTCGGATTTCTCTCTCAATTCTCTCTCTCTCCTTTTTCTCTTCTCTTTCGATTCTCTCTATCTCCTTATTCTCTTCTCTTTCCCTTTCTAGCTGTCTTTCTTCTCTCTCAATTCTCTCTCTTTCAAGTCTTTCCTGGATCTTAGCACTAATGAAAGATTCTAAATTTTTCCCTGTTATTCCTAACTTACTTCCAGCATTCATCCAAAACTGGTATTCCTCCATGCTTGCAAAAATAACTTAAACTATCAGGGGAAATGAAACGGGTATTAAATTATTATTATAATCAAGGGGGAAGCGCTAAACCCGGAGGATTATACAGCGCCTGGGGGGGAATGTGGAAGGCATTCAGGCTTAATTCGGGGAACTGGAGCACTGATCCAATTCCCTAAATCAAGAGCCCCTCACCAACATCAAGGAACCTTCCTTGAGGGGAACGGGTATTAAAGAACACGGAGGGTTCAATTCCTGCTCCGCTCAAACTGTAAATAAACCAGAGGGCTCGATCCCTGCTTCAATTAAACAATATGTGTTAATTAAAACGAAGGGTTCTATGCTGGCTCCGAGCAAACAGTAAGTAGAATGGGGTCATTTGACCATCCAATCTTCTCCAACAAATCAAGAGTGTCCTATGACAGTTCCCTTGATATAATAAAGAGCTCAATGAAACAAATTGTCACTGGAAAATCTCGGGTCCCTAGAGTCTAATCCTCCAAAGTGTTTCAAGCTCCAAAAGGTGGCAGAATTAAATATTATATCCTGCCTGACTTGACTTACAATAAATTGAGACTATAACAATCACCAAATCTTTTAAATACCTGTAGTGTAGTCCTACCATAGAGAATGATTACTCATGGCTGGTGGTAACCGTCTGAGGTATGCGGCGTTGAAGTTCCAATGGTAGATTCGAGATGGAGTTGAATCTTGATTCAGTAGAGTTGATCCTGGCAAGGTCGCCACTTGTGAAGGCTTACTCAGCTCTGTAATAACTTCAGACAGTATTACCAAAGCTGGCTCCTCCTCAGGAAAATTAATGAATAGAAAAAGAAATAATAACAGACAAACATGAACACTTTATTATACAGAAAATATAAAATATAAAACACTTAAATATGAAATATTAATCCTACCTTAAAGAAAATGAAAAATGAAAAATATAAATGATAACTGAATTCAACGCTAATATATATAGAGGTGTCTGGTGTTGGTGACACTGAGTGTTGAAATCGTAGCCGTTGCCGATGAGGGGGGGGGGGGAGGTCGCAGGTGTTGGTTACAACCCACTGGCTAGTTCTTCACAGTATAGCCTTGGTTATTATATCCCGATGACAGGAAAGCAGGTTCTTTACCGCTGCAATGATGTGGGGTTACGTCCTGCAATTTCATACAGGTGCACAGGTAATTAAATCCAAAATGGGACGTCTCCAGGACGTTAGTCCGTCTCCATCAGTTCTTCTCGTAGATTGACAGGTGATCCTCTCTGTCATCCAAGCTGAAAAGATAGACAGGTTACCCACTGCTTAAATAATCACTCTCCATGATAAGTACAATACCTAAAAGACGTGGTGATTATTACAACAGTCAATTTAGAGCAAGGCTGAAAAGACTAAGTTTATTATTGGTCAAAAGTGAAGCTTTCAACCAACAAATCCACTAGAATACAAGGCAGGCATGTACTTACAGTAGTGTTGGGAGCTGTGAGTCGAGTGATTTACTGTTTGGACCCAAGCCCCACACGTCACCTTTCGGGGGGGGGGGAAGAGGGAGGGGAAGGGATAGCGGGAGTTAGACTGACCCTATGTTAACAAGCAGCCGGCAATCAAACTATCACTTTAGGGGTGGGGGAGAAAAGGCGGGAATAGCGGGAGCTTGACTTACCCTACCTTAACAAGTAGCCGGCAATGAAACTATTGTTACTATATACTCTCTCGCTACTCCTATCTACTGAACTTTTCCCTCACAGACCCCAATGGAAATAAGTCACTCTGACTTTTTTGGGTTATCCTAGGTTCTCTACACATATGCTGCTATGTATGATAATTCTATGTAACTGTATTTGTGTATACCTGAATAAACTTACTTACCGTTCCGTGGTTTATTTGCAATCGTGTTATTACGATTTCTTGACTCACTGACTTGACTGCACTGTCCAAGGTCGATTCGACCGTCGACAGTGACAATGAATCGAGACAATGAATGAACAAATAATTTTCTCTTGAACATTGTATTGTGGTGTGGACGCGAGGCAGAAATGAACTTACGAAGTATAGACAATGACAGGGACAAGAAAAATGATCTCACCACAGAGGAGGAGAAAGACAATTATTATTATTATTATTATAATCAAAAAGAAGCGCTAAGCCACAAGGACTATACAGAGGAGAAAGACAAAAATAAATGGAACACTACGAGGAACTGCAGGTGATGCTACGTAGAGAGACAGCAGGGCAGACTGGAACTTCGTCTGCTGTCAGTGTGTCGTGGCAGGGCAGGCTGGAACTTCGTCTGCTGTCAGTGTGTCGTGGCAGGGCAGGCTGGAACTTCGTCTGCTGTCAGTGTGTCGTGGCAGGGCAGACTGGAACTTCGTCTGCTGTCAGTGTGTCGTGGCAGGGCAGGCTGGAACTTCGTCTGCTGTCAGTGTGTCGTGGCAGGGCAGACTGGAACTTCGTCTGCTGTCAGTGTGTCGTGGCAGGGCAGACTGGAACTTCGTCTGCTGTCAGTGTGTCGTGGCAGGGCAGACTGGAACTTCGTCTGCTGTCAGTGTGTCGTGGCAGGGCAGACTGGAACTTCGTCTGCTGTCAGTGTGTCGTGGCAGGGCAGGCTGGAACTTCGTCTGCTGTCAGTGTGTCGTGGCAGGGCAGGCTGGAACTTCGTCTGCTGTCAGTGTGTCGTGGCAGGGCAGGCTGGAACTTCGTCTGCTGTCAGTGTGTCGTGGCAGGGCAGGCTGGAACTTCGTCTGCTGTCAGTGTGTCGTCAGTGGCAGGTGTCAGGCTGGAACTTCGTCTGCTGTCAGTGTGTCGTGGCAGGGCAGGCTGGAACTTCGTCTGCTGTCAGTGTGTCGTGGCAGGGCAGGCTGGAACTTCGTCTGCTGTCAGTGTGTCGTGGCAGGGCAGGCTGGAACTTCGTCTGCTGTCAGTGTGTCGTGGCAGGGCAGACTGGAACTTCGTCTGCTGTCAGTGTGTCGTGGCAGGGCAGGCTGGAACTTCGTCTGCTGTCAGTGTGTCGTGGCAGGGCAGGCTGGAACTTCGTCTGCTGTCAGTGTGTCGTGGCAGGGCAGGCTGGAACTTCGTCTGCTGTCAGTGTGTCGTGGCAGGGCAGGCTGGAACTTCGTCTGCTGTCAGTGTGTCGTGGCAGGGCAGGCTGGAACTTCGTCTGCTGTCAGTGTGTCGTGGCAGGGCAGGCTGGAACTTCGTCTGCTGTCAGTGTGTCGTGGCAGGGCAGGCTGGAACTTCGTCTGCTGTCAGTGTGTCGTGGCAGGGCAGACTGGAACTTCGTCTGCTGTCAGTGTGTCGTGGCAGGGCAGGCTGGAACTTCGTCTGCTGTCAGTGTGTCGTGGCAGGGCAGACTGGAACTTCGTCTGCTGTCAGTGTGTCGTGGCAGGGCAGGCTGGAACTTCGTCTGCTGTCAGTGTGTCGTGGCAGGGCAGGCTGGAACTTCGTCTGCTGTCAGTGTGTCGTGGCAGGGCAGGCTGGAACTTCGTCTGCTGTCAGTGTGTCGTGGCAGGGCAGGCTGGAACTTCGTCTGCTGTCAGTGTGTCGTGGCAGGGCAGGCTGGAACTTCGTCTGCTGTCAGTGTGTCGTGGCAGGGCAGACTGGAACTTCGTCTGCTGTCCGTGTGTCGTGGCAGGGCAGACTGGAACTTCGTCTGCTGTCAGTGTGTCGTGGCAGGGCAGGCTGGAACTTCGTCTGCTGTCAGTGTGTCGTGGCAGGGCAGGCTGGAACTTCGTCTGCTGTCCGTGTGTCGTGGCAGGGCAGGCTGGAACTTCGTCTGCTGTCAGTGTGTCGTGGCAGGGCAGGCTGGAACTTCGTCTGCTGTCAGTGTGTCGTGGCAGGGCAGGCTGGAACTTCGTCTGCTGTCAGTGTGTCGTGGCAGGGCAGGCTGGAACTTCGTCTGCTGTCAGTGTGTCGTGGCAGGGCAGGCTGGAACTTCGTCTGCTGTCAGTGTGTCGTGGCAGGGCAGGCTGGAACTTCGTCTGCTGTCAGTGTGTCGTGGCAGGGCAGGCTGGAACTTCGTCTGCTGTCAGTGTGTCGTGGCAGGGCAGACTGGAACTTCGTCTGCTGTCAGTGTGTCGTGGCAGGGCAGGCTGGAACTTCGTCTGCTGTCAGTGTGTCGTGGCAGGGCAGGCTGGAACTTCGTCTGCTGTCAGTGTGTCGTGGCAGGGCAGGCTGGAACTTCGTCTGCTGTCAGTGTGTCGTGGCAGGGCAGGCTGGAACTTCGTCTGCTGTCAGTGTGTCGTGGCAGGGCAGGCTGGAACTTCGTCTGCTGTCAGTGTGTCGTGGCAGGGCAGGCTGGAACTTCGTCTGCTGTCAGTGTGTCGTGGCAGGGCAGGCTGGAACTTCGTCTGCTGTCAGTGTGTCGTGGCAGGGCAGACTGGAACTTCGTCTGCTGTCAGTGTGTCGTGGCAGGGCAGACTGGAACTTCGTCTGCTGTCAGTGTGTCGTGGCAGGGCAGTCTGGAACTTCGTCTGCTGTCAGTGTGTCGTGGCAGGGCAGGCTGGAACTTCGTCTGCTGTCAGTGTGTCGTGGCAGGGCAGGCTGGAACTTCGTCTGCTGTCAGTGTGTCGTGGCAGGGCAGACTGGAACTTCGTCTGCTGTCAGTGTGTCGTGGCAGGGCAGGCTGGAACTTCGTCTGCTGTCAGTGTGTCGTGGCAGGGCAGGCTGGAACTTCGTCTGCTGTCAGTGTGTCGTGGCAGGGCAGACTGGAACTTCGTCTGCTGTCCGTGTGTCGTGGCAGGGCAGGCTGGAACTTCGTCTGCTGTCAGTGTGTCGTGGCAGGGCAGGCTGGAACTTCGTCTGCTGTCAGTGTGTCGTGGCAGGGCAGACTGGAACTTCGTCTGCTGTCCGTGTGTCGTGGCAGGGCAGGCTGGAACTTCGTCTGCTGTCAGTGTGTCGTGGCAGGGCAGGCTGGAACTTCGTCTGCTGTCAGTGTGTCGTGGCAGGGCAGGCTGGAACTTCGTCTGCTGTCAGTGTGTCGTGGCAGGGCAGGCTGGAACTTCGTCTGCTGTCAGTGTGTCGTGGCAGGGCAGACTGGAACTTCGTCTGCTGTCCGTGTGTCGTGGCAGGGCAGGCTGGAACTTCGTCTGCTGTCAGTGTGTCGTGGCAGGGCAGGCTGGAACTTCGTCTGCTGTCAGTGTGTCGTGGCAGGGCAGGCTGGAACTTCGTCTGCTGTCAGTGTGTCGTGGCAGGGCAGGCTGGAACTTCGTCTGCTGTCAGTGTGTCGTGGCAGGGCAGGCTGGAACTTCGTCTGCTGTCAGTGTGTCGTGGCAGGGCAGGCTGGAACTTCGTCTGCTGTCAGTGTGTCGTGGCAGGGCAGGCTGGAACTTCGTCTGCTGTCAGTGTGTCGTGGCAGGGCAGGCTGGAACTTCGTCTGCTGTCAGTGTGTCGTGGCAGGGCAGGCTGGAACTTCGTCTGCTGTCAGTGTGTCGTGGCAGGGCAGGCTGGAACTTCGTCTGCTGTCAGTGTGTCGTGGCAGGGCAGGCTGGAACTTCGTCTGCTGTCAGTGTGTCGTGGCAGGGCAGGCTGGAACTTCGTCTGCTGTCAGTGTGTCGTGGCAGGGCAGACTGGAACTTCGTCTGCTGTCAGTGTGTCGTGGCAGGGCAGGCTGGAACTTCGTCTGCTGTCAGTGTGTCGTGGCAGGGCAGGCTGGAACTTCGTCTGCTGTCAGTGTGTCGTGGCAGGGCAGGCTGGAACTTCGTCTGCTGTCAGTGTGTCGTGGCAGGGCAGACTGGAACTTCGTCTGCTGTCAGTGTGTCGTGGCAGGGCAGGCTGGAACTTCGTCTGCTGTCAGTGTGTCGTGGCAGGGCAGGCTGGAACTTCGTCTGCTGTCAGTGTGTCGTGGCAGGGCAGACTGGAACTTCGTCTGCTGTCCGTGTGTCGTGGCAGGGCAGGCTGGAACTTCGTCTGCTGTCAGTGTGTCGTGGCAGGGCAGGCTGGAACTTCGTCTGCTGTCAGTGTGTCGTGGCAGGGCAGACTGGAACTTCGTCTGCTGTCCGTGTGTCGTGGCAGGGCAGGCTGGAACTTCGTCTGCTGTCAGTGTGTCGTGGCAGGGCAGGCTGGAACTTCGTCTGCTGTCAGTGTGTCGTGGCAGGGCAGGCTGGAACTTCGTCTGCTGTCAGTGTGTCGTGGCAGGGCAGGCTGGAACTTCGTCTGCTGTCAGTGTGTCGTGGCAGGGCAGACTGGAACTTCGTCTGCTGTCCGTGTGTCGTGGCAGGGCAGGCTGGAACTTCGTCTGCTGTCAGTGTGTCGTGGCAGGGCAGGCTGGAACTTCGTCTGCTGTCAGTGTGTCGTGGCAGGGCAGGCTGGAACTTCGTCTGCTGTCAGTGTGTCGTGGCAGGGCAGGCTGGAACTTCGTCTGCTGTCAGTGTGTCGTGGCAGGGCAGACTGGAACTTCGTCTGCTGTCAGTGTGTCGTGGCAGGGCAGGCTGGAACTTCGTCTGCTGTCAGTGTGTCGTGGCAGGGCAGGCTGGAACTTCGTCTGCTGTCAGTGTGTCGTGGCAGGGCAGGCTGGAACTTCGTCTGCTGTCAGTGTGTCGTGGCAGGGCAGACTGGAACTTCGTCTGCTGTCCGTGTGTCGTGGCAGGGCAGGCTGGAACTTCGTCTGCTGTCAGTGTGTCGTGGCAGGGCAGACTGGAACTTCGTCTGCTGTCCGTGTGTCGTGGCAGGGCAGGCTGGAACTTCGTCTGCTGTCAGTGTGTCGTGGCAGGGCAGACTGGAACTTCGTCTGCTGTCAGTGTGTCGTGGCAGGGCAGCACGGCAGGCTGCAATATCGACTGTGGTCAGTGTGATACGGTAGGGCAGCACGGCAGGCTGCAACATCGGCTGTGGTCAGTGTGACACGGCAGGGCAGCATGGCAGGCTGTAATATTGACCTTGGTCAGTGACACGGCAGGGCAGCATGGCAGGGTGCAACATCGACTATGGTCAGTGTGACACGACAGGGCAGCACGGCAGGCTGCAACATCGACTGTGGTCAGTGTGACACGGCAGGGCAGCACAGCAGGCTGCAACATCGACTGTGGTTAGTGTGACACGGCAGGGCAGCATGGCAGGCTGTAGCATCGACTGTGGTCAGTGTGACACGGCAGGGCAGCATGGCAGGCTGTAGCATCGACTGTGGTCAGTGTGACACGGCAGGGCAGCATGGCAGGCTGTAGCATCGACTGTGGTCAGTGTGACACGGCAGGGCAGCACGGCATGCTGCAACACTGACTGCGGTCAGTGTGACACGGCAGGGCACCACGGCATGCTGCAACATCGACTGTGGTCAGTGTGACACGGCAGGGCAGCATGGCAGGCTGTAGCATCGACTGTGGTCAGTGTGACACGGCAGGGCAGCACGGCAGGCTGCAACATCGACTGTGGTCAGTGTGACACGGCAGGGCAGCATGGCAGGCTGCAACACTGACTGCGGTCAGTGTGACACGGCAGGGCACCACGGCATGCTGCAACATCGACTGTGGTCAGTGTGACACGGCAGGGCAGCATGGCAGGCTGTAGCATCGACTGTGGTCAGTGTGACACGGCAGGGCAGCACGGCAGGCTGCAACATCGACTGTGGTCAGTGTGACACGGCAGGGCAGCACGGCAGGCTGCAACATCGACTGTGATCAGTGTGACACGGCAGGGCAGCACGGCAGGCTGCAACACCGACTGCGGTCAGTGTGACACGGCAGGGCAGCATGGCAGGCTGCGACATCGACTGCGGTCAGTGTGACACGGCAGGCTGCAACACCGACTGCGGTCAGTGTGACACGGCAGGGCGGACTGCAACGTCTACTGAGGGTGAAGTGATCTTTGGCAGGAACAATATTACGTGACTCGGCAGGAACACGGCACACGGGAATTTCGGTTCTTACTGAATAATTGTTGGGTGGAACGACGCTGCATAATGGAGGCACGAGCTGGGACGACCAAACAGCACGACTTCGCGATGTCAGCGAGTGTAATGGTTAAAATTAATTTATTTTTCTAGTATATAAGCATTCAGTTTTTCGTCTCAATCTGAACCAGATATAGTATATGTAATCTTATAGATAATCTTGCCACTCGACTGATACCAAATTCAAGAACATCTGTTTTGCTTTTCTGACTTCAATAAATAGCATTTTCCATTAATGTTTTAGCAGATCAATATTCTGGGTAAGGACTAACCTTGGAAGTTCGTTGAATGGAAACAAACCATACCACAGCGGGATAGAACCCGTGATCAGAGAGTCTCAAAACTCCAGACGGTCTGAGTTTTGAGACTCTGATCGCGGGTTCTATCCCCGCGCGTGGTATGGTTTGTTTGCAATCGTGTCATTACTATTTCGTGAGTTCGTTGAATGGCTTCGAAGAAAGATTAACCCACCTGTTCTGAAGAACCTACTTCGGTAATACCTTTAAATTTTAATAGCACTTTAGGGTTTTTTAAAAAGAACATATTTATAGGACAAAACAGCAAAAGAGGAAGAACGAAAAAATCTAGAGAACTGAGATAATAGCGAGTGGTATCTATATTATGCAATATTCGCGAACGAGCGACACAAAACGCTAAAAATCTCTAGGGGGAGTTAATTGATAGTTCAAGGCCTTTCGTGTTGCAATCAACACATCATCAGGAGCTTGCCATGTTGCAGAAGTAGAGTAGGAAATTCAGGAGGTCCAGTCATGAGAATGGCTTTCCCCAGGATGTGTGTGTCGTGCCGAATAGGTAAAACTTGCGATTTTGGCTTAAACAGCAATGCTCTTCTTGCCGAATAAGGCAAGAGAAAATTTTGTGTGCAATAACTTCTCAAAAATCATTCTGAATCTAACGAAAAAAATATTTCAGTTTATTTGTTTATTATTAAACTATTGTAAACTTATCTACAATATATTTAGTTGGACTGCGCTTGTTATAATAAAGTTCTGTAAGTTTTCTAAGGTTCATTTGGTAAAAAATTATTAATTTTTACATTAACATAAATCAAAAAGATATATCTTGAAGAGTTTAAGAGAAAATTTTAGAGTGGACTTCATTTTAAATGAGTTCTTGCTAATTGACCAGTTTTACTTATTCTGTACGACTATATATATATATATATATATATATATATATATATATATATATATATATATATATATATATATATATATATATATATATATATATGTCGTGCCGAATATGTAAAACTGGTCAATTAGCAAGAACTCATTTAAAATTAAGTCCTTTCTGAGATTTTCTCTTATATGTTTAAAGATATATTTTTTTCATTAATGTTAATGTAATTTTTTTTAATTTTGCACCAAAACAAACTTAGAAAACTTGCCTAACCTTATTATAACAAGAACAATTTATTTTAGCCTAACCCAACTAAATATATTTTAGATTTGTTTACAATAATTTAATACTAAACAAACCCATTGAAATATATTTTTTTCGTTAGGTTCAGAATGATTTTGGCGAAATTATTGCATACACAAATTTTTACTTGTCCTATGTGGCAAGATGAGCGTTGCTATTTAAGCCAAGATCGCAAATTCTGCCTATTCGGCACGACATATATATATATGTATATATATATATATATATATATATATATATATATATATATATATATGTAGGGCGAAATGACAGTAGTTTGTTGGATTATGTATTGGTAGATAAAAGACTGTTGAGTAGACTTCAGGATGTACATGTTTATATATATATATAAATATATATATATCTATATATATATATATATATATATATATGTAGGGCGAAATGACAGTAGTTTGTTGGATTATGTATTGGTAGATAAAAGACTGTTGAGTAGACTTCAGGATGTACATGTTTATAGAGGGGCCACAGATATATCAGATCACTTTCTAGTTGTAGCTACACTGAGAGTAAAAGGTAGATGGGATACAAGGAGAATAGAAGCATCAGGGAAGAGAGAGGTGAAGGTTTATAAACTAAAAGAGGAGGCAGTTAGGGTAAGATATAAACAGCTATTGGAGGATAGATGGGCTAATGAGAGCATAGGCAATGGGGTCGAAGAGGTATGGGGTAGGTTTAAAAATGTAGTGTTAGAGTGTTCAGCAGAAGTTTGTGGTTACAGGAAAGTGGGTGCAGGAGGGAAGAGGAGCGATTGGTGGAATGATGATGTAAAGAGAGTAGTAAGGGAGAAAAAGTTAGCATATGAGAAGTTTTTACAAAGTAGAAGTGATGCAAGGAGGGAAGAGTATATGGAGAAAAAGAGAGAAGTTAAGAGAGTGGTGAAGCAATGTAAAAAGAGAGCAAATGAGAGAGTGGGTGAGATGTTATCAACAAATTTTGTTGAAAATAAGAAAAAGTTTTGGAGTGAGATTAACAAGTTAAGAAAGCCTAGAGAACAAATGGATTTGTCAGTTAAAAATAGGAGAGGAGAGTTATTAAATGGAGAGTTAGAGGTATTGGGAAGATGGAAGGAATATTTTGAGGAATTGTTAAATGTTGATGAAGATAGGGAAGCTGTGATTTCGTGTATAGGGCAAGGAGGAATAACATCTTGTAGGAGTGAGGAAGAGCCAGTTGTGAGTGTGGGGGAAGTTCGTGAGGCAGTAGGTAAAATGAAAGGGGGTAAGGCAGCCGGGATTGATGGGATAAAGATAGAAATGTTAAAAGCAGGTGGGGATATAGTTTTGGAGTGGTTGGTGCAATTATTTAATAAATGTATGGAAGAAGGTAAGGTACCTAGGGATTGGCAGAGAGCATGCATAGTTCCTTTGTATAAAGGCAAAGGGGATAAAAGAGAGTGCAAAAATTATAGGGGGATAAGTCTGTTGAGTGTACCTGGTAAAGTGTATGGTAGAGTTATAATTGAAAGAATTAAGAGTAAGACGGAGAATAGGATAGCAGATGAACAAGGAGGCTTTAGGAAAGGTAGGGGGTGTGTGGACCAGGTGTTTACAGTGAAACATATAAGTGAACAGTATTTAGATAAGGCTAAAGAGGTCTTTGTGGCATTTATGGATTTGGAAAAGGCGTATGACAGGGTGGATAGGGGGGCAATGTGGCAGATGTTGCAAGTGTATGGTGTAGGAGGTAGGTTACTGAAAGCAGTGAAGAGTTTTTACGAGGATAGTGAGGCTCAAGTTAGAGTATGTAGGAAAGAGGGAAATTTTGTCCCAGTAAAAGTAGGCCTTAGACAAGGATGTGTGATGTCACCGTGGTTGTTTAATATATTTATAGATGGGGTTGTAAGAGAAGTAAATGCGAGGGTCTTGGCAAGAGGCGTGGAGTTAAAAGATAAAGAATCACACACAAAGTGGGAGTTGTCACAGCTGCTCTTTGCTGATGACACTGTGCTCTTGGGAGATTCTGAAGAGAAGTTGCAGAGATTGGTGGATGAATTTGGTAGGGTGTGCAAAAGAAGAAAATTAAAGGTGAATACAGGAAAGAGTAAGGTTATGAGGATAACAAAAAGATTAGGTGATGAAAGATTGAATATCAGATTGGAGGGAGAGAGTATGGAGGAGGTGAACGTATTCAGATATTTGGGAGTGGACGTGTCAGCAGATGGGTCTATGAAAGATGAGGTGAATCATAGAATTGATGAGGGAAAAAGAGTGAGTGGTGCACTTAGGAGTCTGTGGAGACAAAGAACTTTGTCCTTGGAGGCAAAGAGGGGAATGTATGAGAGTATAGTTTTACCAACGCTCTTATATGGGTGTGAAGCGTGGGTGATGAATGTTGCAGCGAGGAGAAGGCTGGAGGCAGTGGAGATGTCATGTCTGAGGGCAATGTGTGGTGTGAATATAATGCAGAGAATTCGTAGTTTGGAAGTTAGGAGGAGGTGCGGGATTACCAAAACTGTTGTCCAGAGGGCTGAGGAAGGGTTGTTGAGGTGGTTCGGACATGTAGAGAGAATGGAGCGAAACAGAATGACTTCAAGAGTGTATCAGTCTGTAGTGGAAGGAAGGCGGGGTAGGGGTCGGCCTAGGAAGGGTTGGAGGGAGGGGGTAAAGGAGGTTTTGTGTGCGAGGGGCTTGGACTTCCAGCAGGCATGCGTGAGCGTGTTTGATAGGAGTGAATGGAGACAAATGGTTTTTAATACTTGACGTGCTGTTGGAGTGTGAGCAAAGTAACATTTATGAAGGGATTCAGGGAAACCGGCAGGCCGGACTTGAGTCCTGGAGATGGGAAGTACAGTGCCTGCACTCTGAAGGAGGGGTGTTAATGTTGCAGTTTAAAAACTGTAGTGTAAAGCACCCTTCTGGCAAGACAGTGATGGAGTGAATGATGGTGAAAGTTTTTCTTTTTCGGGCCGCCCTGCCTTGGTGGGAGTCGGCCGGTGTGATAATAAAAAAAAAAAAATAATTATATATATATATATATATATATATATATATATATAATTATATAAACACATCGGCCTTCTCCCACCAAGGCAGGGTGGCCCGAAAAAAATAAAAACTTTCATCATCATTCACTCTGTCGCTGTCTTGCAAGAGGCGCGCTTAAATTACAGTTATAAAACTGCAACATTAACACCCCTCCTTCAGAGTGCAGACGCTGTACTTCCCATCTCCAGGACTTAAGTCCAGCCTGCGGGTTTCCCTGATTCACTTCATAAATGTTACCTTGCTCACACTCCAACAGCACGTCAATTCCTAAAAACCATCTGTCTCCAAACACTCCTATCTAACACGCTCACGCATGTTTGCTGGAAGTCAAAACCCCTGTCAAACATAACCTCCTTTACCCCCTCCCTCCAAAATATCCTAGGTCTACCCCTACCCCACCTTCCCTCCACTACAGATTTATACACTCTCGAAGTCATTCTATTTTGCTCCATCCTCTCTACCTGTGCAAACCACCTCAACAACCCCTCCTCATCCTTCTCGATAATAATTTTGGTAATCCCTTGCCTCCTCCTAATTTCCAAACTACGAATTCTCTGCATTACATTCACACCATACATTACTCTCAGACATGTCATCTTCACTGCCTCCAGCCTTCTCCTCGCTGCAGCATTCACCACCCATGTTTCACACCCATATAAGAGCAGTGGTATAACTATACTCTCATTCATTCCAATCTTAGCTTCCATGGACAAAGATTTTTGTCTGCACAGACTCCTAAGTGTACCACTCACCCTTTTCCATTCATCAGTTCTATGATTTACCTCATCTTTCATAGACTCATTTGCTGACACGTCCACTCCTAAATATATGAATACACTCCCCTCCTCCATACCCTCTCCCTCCAATCTGATATCCAATCTTTCCTCACCTAAATTTTTTATCCTCTTCACCTTACTTTTTCATATATTTACTTTTAATTTCCTTCTTTTACATATCTTACCAAACTCATCCACCAACCTCTGCAACCTCTCTTCAGAATCTCCCAAAAGCACAGTGTCATTAGGAAAGAGCAATAGTGGCAACTCCCACTTTGTGTTAGATTCATTATCATTTAACCCCACACCTGGAAACATAAACACATATGCAGTTTAATGTGAACCTTTATTGACAACGTTTCACCCACACAGTGGGCTTTTTCAAGTCACAAACAGATCTACCTGACGCTACCAGACGCTTCAACGTTCAAGCTCTCCAAGACAAGCTCAACCAGGTCGAGCCCTCAATCCAGTTCACACTTGAAGAAGAAGTCGACTACACTCTTCCTTTCCTCGATGTCCTCTGCAAAACTGACCATGAACTTCGTTTTAAAGTCTATCAAAAACAAACCAACCCTTGAGGAAGAATGCACTATAATTGAACAACTATTTTCTAAACTCCACTATCCTCGTCACTTCATCAGAGACTGCAGACGGCGGGCATTAAGCATCTTCAACACACCCAGAGAAGACACTGCCGAGAAGAGATACATAGTCCTCCCCACCAACTCCATTGCCAAACATGTTTCCAACATCTTTTCCAATACATCATTCCAAGTATCTACCTCCACAACCACGACCATTAAGGACATCACTAGTAGTAGACAGGACAAGCTTCCATCCTCTGCAAGGGTATACATAATCCCTTGTGGTATAAACATTGGTAATAAATACCGACAAGTTGGTTTAGAAAGACACGTAAGCAAACACTATAACATATTTATTAGAAAACTTTTCGGTCCTGGGACCTTGATCACTTCTGATCAGAAGTGATCAAGGTCCCAGGACCGAAACGTTTTCTAATAAATATGTTATAGTGTTTGCTTACGTGTCTTTCTAAACCATAATCCCTTGTAATGACTGCAACAAATTATACGTGGGCGAAACATCAAGAGCATTCCAAATACGTATTTCAGAACACCAATACGCAAGCAGGACTGACGATACAAGGAATGCCTGTGTACAACATAGCAATTCACACAACCATTTAATTAACTTCAGAAATTCAAGACTTATCGCCACAGAAGACAACACTCAATACCGAAGAATCCTGGAATCATTGCTTATCTCTATAACCAACAATTTCAACCAGAACAATGGCTTCTATAACATAGCTGAACCACTTGCCAAGAAACTTCTTCATCGCTATCCCACATAAGAACATAGAACACTGCAGAAGGTCTGCTCACAACTTGTCCAATACCCCTGCCAAGCTACCCAAGATTTTAGACTCTATAACCCCACCCGGTAGATCATCAGATGCAGCATTCTCCACCTGACCTCAACATTCTGAACCTGACTATAAATACTCACGTACCTTCCACCCCAGGTAGATCTGTTTGTGACTTGAAAAAGCCCACTGTATGGGCGAAACGTTGTCAGTGAAGGATCACATTAAACTGCATGTGTGTTTATGTTTCCTTTGTGTCGGTATTTTATACCATTTATTTTCAACCCCACACCTCTTGCCAAGACCTCCGCATTCACTTCTCTTACAACCCCATCTATAAATACTGAACAACCATGGTGATATCACAGATACTTATCTAAGGCTTACTTTTACTGGAAAATAATCTCCCTTTCACCTACATACCTCAAACCAGAGCCTGACTATCCTCGTAAAAACTCTTCACTGCGTTCAGTAACCTACCTCCTATTTCATACATTTGCGACATCTGCCACATTGCCTCCCTATCCACCCTATCATATGCTTTTTCCAAATCCATAAATGCCACAAAAATCTCTTTACTCTTATGTAAACACTTGGTCTACACACCCCCTACCCTTCCTAAAGCCTCCTTGTTCATCTGCTATCCTACTCTCCGTCTTGCTCTTAATTCTTTCAATAATAACTCTCCATACACTTCACCAGTTATACTCAACAGACTTATTCCCCTATAATTTTTTGCACTCTATTTTGTCCCCTTTGCCTTTATTCAATGAAACTAAGCATGCTCTCTGCCAATCCCTAGGTACCTTACCCTCTTCCATATATTTATTAAATAAAAGCACCAACCTTATATATATATATATATATATATATATATATATATATATATATATATATATATATATATATATATATATATATATATATATATATATATATACCTTTTTTAACCACAAACGAGTGATAATGAATCAATAACAACAGTGCGACTAGCCGAGTATTCGAACCCATGTCGTTTTGGCCCGCCGAATGGTGAGCGAAAATCCTCAGCTAGCCACAGTGTTGTTATTGATTCAGTACCGACCGTTCGTGGTTGCAGTAATGTATAATACTGCTTGTCGAGGCTAGTACGCCAAACGGGGACTAAAGTGAAATTAGCTCAGAGGCACCCACACTATCGTACGTCCTCGGATAACGGTAAAACACCTAGCTCTGCTGGGTACGTGATTCTTGTAGAATTGTTGTGTGGTCCTGTGGGTTAGTGTCATGTGTGATAATCGCTAGCCATGAAACTGGCCAAAACAACAGGTTCGAATCTTCGGCTAGTCACAGTGTTATTGATTCAATACCAATCGTTTGTGGTTACAATAATATCAAATACCGCTTGTGGAGGCTAGTACATCAAACAGGAAGTAGAATGAAATTAACTCAGAGGCACCCACACCACTGTATGTCCTAGGATCACAGTAAAACTCCTAGCTCTGCTGGGTGCGTAATTCTTGTAGGATTAATGTGTTAGAGCGTCATGCGGTTTTTGCTCACCATGGGGCTAGCCAAAACGACATGGGTTCGAATCCTCGGCTAGTTGCAGTGTTGTTATATATATATATATATATATATATATATATATATATATATATATATATATATATATATATATATATATATATATATATATATATATATATTATTTATTATTATCACACTGGCCGATTCCCACCAAGGCAGGGTGGCCCGAAAAAGAAAAACTTTCTCCATCATTCACTCCATCACTGTCTTGCCAGAAGGGTGCTTTACACTACAGTTTTTAAACTGCAACATTAACACCCCTCCTTCAGAGTGCAGGCACTGTACTTCCCATCTCCAGGACTCAAGTCCGGCCTGCCGGTTTCCCTGAACCCCTTAATAAATGTTACTTTGCTCACATTCCAACAGCACGTCAAGTATTAAAAACCATTTGTCTCCATTCACTCCTATCAAACACGCTCACGCATGCCTGCTGGAAGTCCAAGCCCCTTGCACACAAAACCTCCTTTACCCCCTCCCTCCAACCTTTCCTAGGCCGACCCCAACCCCGCCTTCCTTCCACTACAGACTGATACACTCTTGAAGTCACTCTGTTTCGCTCCGTTCTCTCTACATGTCTGAACCACCTCAACAACCCTTCCTCAGCCCTCTGGACAACAGTTTTGGCAATGACTCACGAAATCGTAATGACATGATTGCAAACAAACCATACCCCGGCCGGGATTGAACCCGCGGTCATAGAGTCTCAAAACTCCAGCCCGTCGTGTTAGCCACTAGACCAGCTAGCCACAATTAGATTCGTCCAACTAGGTATATTTCTACACCATAGGAAGGTTAGCACAGGCACCACTGTGACCACAAATGCAAGTTTTTACAGACGAATCTCCAGCTAGCGTGGCCGTGACGAACTCTAGCTCAAGTCCCTTCACTGCCGTCAACATGACTCACGAAATCGTAATGACACGATTGCAAACAAACCATACCCCGGCCGGATTGAACCCGCGGTCATAGGCTCAAAACTCCAGCCCGTCGCGTTAGCCACTAGACCAGCTAGCCACAATAAGATTCGTCCAACTAGGTATATTTCTACACCATAGGAAGGTTAGCACAGGCACCACTGTGACCACAAATGCAAGTTTTTACAGACGAATCTCCAGCTAGCGTGGCTGTGACGAACTCTAGCTCAAGTGGCTAGCTGGTCTAGTGGCTAACGCGACGGGCTGGAGTTTTGAGACTCTATGACCGAGGGTTCAATCCCGGCCGGGGTATGGTTTGTTTTGGCAATCCCGCACCTCCTCCTAACTTCCAAACTACGAATTCTCTGCATTATATTCACACCACACATTGCCCTCAGACATGACATCTCCACTGCCTCCAGCCTTCTCCTCGCTGCAACATTCATCACCCATGCTTCACACCCATGTAAGAGCGCTGGTAAAACTATACTCTCATACAGTCCCCTCTTTGCCTCCAAGGACAAAGTTCTTTGTCCACAGACTCCTAAGTGCACCACTCACCCTTTTTCCCTCATCGATTCTATGATTCACCTCATCTTTCATAGACCCATCAGCAGACACGTCCACTCCCAAATATCTGAATACATTCACCTTCTCCTTACTCTCTCCCTCCAATCTGATATCCAATCTTTCATCACCTAATCTTTTTGTTATCCTCATAACCTTACTGTTTCCTGTATTCACTTTTAATTTTCTTCTTTTGCACACCCTACCAAATTCATCCACCAATCTCCTACACCATATATATACATATATGTCGTGCCAAATAGGCAGAACTTGCGATCTTGGCCTAAATAGCAACGCTCATCTTGCCATATAGGACAAGTGAAAATTTGTGTATGCAATAATTTCGCCAAAATCAATCTGAACCTAACGAAAAAAATATATTTCACTGTGTTTGTTTAGTATTAAATTATTGTAAACAAATCTAAAATATATTTAGTTGGGTTAGGCTAAAATAAATTTTTCTTGTTATAATAAGGTTTTCTAAGTTTCTTTTGGTGCAAAATTAAAACATTTTTTCATTAACATTAATGAAAAAAATATATCATTAAACGTATAAGAGAAAATTTTGGAAAGGACTTAATTTTAAATGAGTTCTTGCTAATTGACCAGTTTTACATATTCGGCACGATATATATATATATATATATATATATATATATATATATATATATATATATATATATATATATATATATATATATATATTAGTGGTAAAGGAGGTTTTGTGGGCGAGGGCCTTGGATTTCCAGCAAGCGTGGGTGAGCGTGTTAGATATGAGTGAATGGAGACGAATGGTTTTTGGGACCTGACGAGCTGTTGGAGTGTGAGCAGGGTAATATTTAGTGAAGGGATTCAGGGAAACCGGTTATTTTTATATAGCCGGACTTGAGTACTTGAAGTGGGAAGTACAATGTCTGCACTTTAAAGGAGGGATTTTGGAAATTGGCAAAACTTTGGAGGGATATGTTATATATCTTTATATAAGCTTCTAAACTGTTGTATTCTGAGCACCTCTGCAAAAACAGTGATTATGTATGAGTTAGGTGAAAGCGTTGAATGATGATAATATTTTGTTTTGGGGGATTTTCTTTATTTTTGGGTCACCCTGCCTTGGTGGGAGACGGTCAACTTGTTGAAAAAAAAAATATATGTCATGAGACTACGACTACTGTGGGATCGAACTCACGTTGTTTTAGCCCGCCTCATGGTGAATGAAAATTCACGACGCTCTAACCCACTGTGCCATCTAATCCTACAGTAGGAATGGATGGGCCAGTGGGTTAGAGCGACGTGAATTTTTGCTTACAATAAGGCGGGCTAAAACAACACGGGTTCGATCCCCCGGGTAGTTGCAGCGTTGTTATTGATTATTTACCACTCGTTCGTAGTTTATATATATATATATATATATATATATATATATATATATATATATATATATATATATATATATATATATATATATATATATATATAATATATCGCTACCAAGGGATACAAGATGCAAAACAACCACTGGTGGAGTTGAATGATAGCTCTAGGCCTTTGGTGTTGCAATCAGTACATCAGGAGCTTGCAATGATGCAGAAAAGAGGGGAAGGTCCAATCAAATACGGTCACAAGGAACGTTCTCTCTGGAGTGAGACAGAAAAGGGAGGCACCATGCAGGCAGGATGTGCCCCCCAGGCATACCATTACTCTTAGAAAGGTTAAGTAAATTGAATATTATAGCATTAGAAAAACAGCCAGCCCACAAACAGCACTGATATTGTAGCAGTAACCTAACGAACATGACATGGCAATTATCAAAAAATCGGTCAGACTGCGCAATGATGTAAATAACATTATATACAAATTATATTGCCGGTGATATAGATTTAATGGGAGACATCTGTAAGTTATACGAAGGAAAACAGATGCTGAATATGATATAACTAACTTTATGTACCAAATATATAGATGTCTGGAAATTTGGCATCTCTAGGAATATATGGATACATCTAGTAATTGTCTTAGAAATTTCCGCATGTATAGAAAGAAGCCCATTGAAAGGTACTCATTAAAGGGGAAGCATCTGTAATTTCAAAGAAGATTGCCATAGTTATTATCCCATTGGATTCTGAGGCAATGCCTGGTTCAGCCTTCAGAAAATGCTGGAAAGAAAGTTGGCCCTAATTCCTATGTGTAGCACTACATTTTAGACAGTCCAATGCATTCGTATAGGAGCCCGATTTATTACTATGTACAATAACCTCACTATCATGCTAAATAATCGCCGATTCTTCAACATTTCTTGCAAGCCAAGAGGAACAAGGGATGATGATTCTTGCTTCTGACCGATTTGCCGGGTTATTGCAAGCTCTAATCTGGCTAAAAATCGCGTTCAACTCCTTTGCAGTACGTGTCGAATAACGGTGCTATGATATCCTGACATCTAAAGATTTTCCAGTCTCTCCTACACAAGATAGGTTGCAACCGTGGCAACCAATTCTGTAGACACCACCAACACACTGTTGGTGGTGTTAGAATAATACTTTAACAGTCATTGACTACTTAAAAGCTACTAGTATATTAAATCTTTCAAGAGCATTCGGCAAGACAGATAAATTCTCTTTGGGAGAAAAAGCGCATTCTTGGTCTGAAGAATTATCCTATGCTCTGTTCTATGATAAGTTTTCTTAGCTGCCAGCAACGCAGATTCCACGAACTCCCTAAGGTACCGCACTTTCATGGCAATGTCAAATTATCCTCAAGAAATGTTGTTACCAGACCTGTACACTAACCTCATCAAAAAGACAGTCAAGTTTAACACCGATTCTACTTGCCAAGTTGCTATAGTTGAACTTTCTAAACTTCTAAAGCACACTGAAGAATATTCTCAACATCCTGACTATCAACATCTGTTAACACTTCTCAATATCATACCAATGCAACGTTTTAAACGTCTTGAAAATGGAATTGAAATTAACAAGCAAAATGTCATCGTGAAACAACGTCACAACTCCAAGTAACCACCAAACCTCAATGAACTGACCAATCAACGATGAGCCTGCAGCCACCTATCACCATCAAGTCGCAGTTATCTTCTATCCAGCAAGATGCAGTCAGCACCTGCAGAGTTCCTGTTGCCTTCTACATCGTCTTCGTCAGTGTTTCTCCAGGCTTAGCAGTTGGGTCTAGTCCTGACTCTTCTCTCTTCAACTCAAGACATTCCTCTCACCGTCTATTCTTCGCCCTGTCCCCACTTGCCCCTCGCCCCTCGTGGGACCTTACCTGTGAGTTCGTGTTGTTGTTGTTGTTTCACATCTGAACCACTTAGTTTTACAGGGCAGGATGTCTTTCAACAACTTAGCCTCGAGAAACTCCAAATACAGATTGCTCAATAGGGGAAAGAATGGATTTTCCATAGCCATTTCTTGTCTTTGAGCGTAGTATTTCCCTTCAAACTCACACTTCCAATCAACTACACACAATTTTATCAGGTCAATAATGATATTCATATCAAAAGGAATGGAGAACTGATCTAATTCTTCTTTCAAGTAAGAAAGTAAATCAGAAACAGGAACTCGGGTGAACAACGCCGTGACATCCAAATTTACTACTGTAAAATCATTAAACATTTAACATTTTGCAATTTATCGGTGAGATCAACATTGTTTTTATGTAAGCTTTAGAAATGTTGCCCAGCACTGGAGTTAATATTTTTACCGATCATTTTGACAAGCCATATGTCGCTGATCTTACAGAGCTGATAACAGGTCTTGCTGCAAAACCCAGGCTTGTGAGTTTTAATCAAACCAAACATGTTAGGAAGTATAACCGACCTAGCTGGTAACTGTTTAATCAATTTCTTATATTTTCTCAGTAAGGTTCTAAGCTTTTCATTAAATTTACTATTAACCTGGTCCAATGCGTTCTTATTAAAGAGCACGTAAGTTTCAATGTTTTTTGATAAAATGTTCATTTTTCCGCTATAATCTACCTTGTCCATAATTACTATCATATTTACCTTGTCTGTTTTCGTAAGGTGAAGTCTAGGATGTATCTTTATTTCATGATATGACTTGACAAATCTTTGAGATAAGATAAGATAAGATTTCGTTCGGATTTTTAACCCCGGAGGGTTAGCCACCCAGGATAACCCAAGAAAGTCAGTGCGTCATCGAGGACTGTCTAACTTATTTCCATTGGGGTCCTTAATCTTGTCCCCCAGGATGCGACCCACACCAGTCGACTAACACCCAGGTACCTATTTGCTGCTAGGTAAACAGGACAACAGGTGTAAGGAAACGTGTCGAAATGTTTCCACCCGCCGGGAATCGAACCCGGGCCCTCCGTGTGTGAAGCGGAAGCTTTAGCCACCAGGCCACCGGGACAGTTGAGTTCCACAGGTCTGAGCAAAGCTCCATATACCTTGCTTATGCAGTGTTGAACGTTTCATGTGATAGATCCTCTTGTTTTTCCAGGCTGCAAAAACACTTGGCCAGGTCAATTTTATTAGTGTCCCCACTAGCAGGCGCAAAACTTAACCCATATTCCAATGTTGTCTGATGGTCCCGGGTAAGTTTAACACTTGACAAGTTAATACGAAACTCCGGGTTCGCAGTTTCCTATCATGTAAACATTCCGTTTTCTGTTTCATTATTCTCACCCCTCCATATATGTAAGTTCAAAAATGATCTTGTCACTCGAGTGGTATCATGTTAAAGAACTTTTACTTAGCCTTTCTCACTTCAGTAAGTAATATTTTTCTTTCGTGTTTTAGCAAATCAATATTCTTAGTAATTACTAACCCGTGGAGTTCATCAAACGGGGTCGGAGACAAATTAACCCACGTCTTCTGTAGCAGCGGTTTCGGTATTACCTGTTCACTTGAGGCACTTTCATTGAAACATAATCTCCGATTGCACTATCACAATGACCGGACAAGCACTACAAATCGACCATAGAGAAAATTAACTATATCACGGAACGAGTGGGTCTTGAAATTATGGCAGGCGAGTCCTATAACTCACTTGCCATAGGTTCAAGCCCCACCAGTTCCTTGATTTTTTGCAATCGTGTTATTATGATTTCGTGAGAAATGATCAATTTTGTGATTCCGGATGTTCACTGTCTGCTGCTTGTTGCCAGACAAGTGCATCATATTATAAACGGAGAGAAGATTGACTTCTCCGTTTATACATACACTGACATATTTCGTATCGATCCTGCCTCCGATTGTTGACATCCAAGATATGTGCGACATTTTCTTTGGGAACACACACATGTGTGATTCACTTGTAAAACTGACTACCTTCAACTATCAGAGGCTTCCATGTGCCAGAATGACAGCTTTGATCTTGTCAGATGCTTCATGTTCTTGCTTGACAAACGTCGTGTGGTCTTTTGCTTTGTTGATGTGAAGATTAAATTGCCCTTTAAACTCTGCTGAGATTCCTTGCATATCTGGGCTTGACAAGAAGCGTGGTCTTACATGAGCATTGTTAGAGATGCTTACTAAGCCAGAATGACCTTCATTTTGTTGAGATGTTCACAAACATGGGAGAGTTCAATCAGTGTTTGAGTTCCTTTTTTCTTTATGATTGACTCTGCTTGCTAATCCTACGATCCGTGGGTTTTCCTGCTCATGTTGTTTTAGGAATGTTCTGGGCGTTAAGAGTTTTGTTGCACTTCACGCTTAATTCTGAATCCATACATTATATTCGGCATAATATATGGATTTGTCAACTGCACTGTTGCTCATTTCTGTTCCCCCTTTCCCCGCCCTCCTATATCCAACGAACAAGGGTTACAATTACCATGGAACATCATCTCTTGTAGTGTAACAGATACTTTAATTTAGGCTATATCATTTCTTGCATAAAGAAATATACTAATGCTGTTGCTGTAGGCCAGTACAACATGGGTTCGAATCTATATATATATATATATATATATATATATATATATATATATATATATATATGTGTGTGTGTGTGTGTGTGTGTGTGTGTGTGTGTGTGTGTGTGTGTGTGTGTGTGTGTGTGTATAGGGAGGTACCACCTTTAGAACTGTCCTGGGGACCCTCATCCTCAGAGAAAAGAATAAACTTGCTTAAGGAAAACTCAAGGTTCTTCCTGAAGCTGTTTGAAAATTTTCTCCTACCACTCCCTATATATTCTACATATGCTTAATTTATAAACAAGATACAGTGACAAAATACATTGACAAAAATACAATAGGGAGTAAAACAACGTAGATGACAACTCAGAGCTACATCTCGAATACTTCGTCCAGCTCCCCGGCTGTGTTCCGCATGCCCAGAATGCTGCAGGCATTCCCTCTCTGGATCGCGACACTGAGTCTCTGAAAGAGGAAGCTGGTCGCCCTGTGGTCCTTGGTTTCTATGATGAGTTTTTCACCCAGCTCTTTGAGGAACTTTAGAGCACACTTGCCCTATGCCCCAAGGGTCTCCAACCCTATTGGGATGAAGTTATGGCATATTTGCGGATCTTCTGGGTCTCCCTGTGCCTGGCAATTCCACTACGTATGGCAAGTAGGTGTCACAGGGTGTAGTCCCAGGCAATCTGTTTTCTATCCTTCCAGGGTAGCATAGTGGCTCCATCAGGACGCTTTTGACTTCCGTCAGACCTCTGCACTTGGGGTTCCCGTTGAGCTGGGCAACGGGCTGTGGCGAGGCTTCTCTATGTCACTGACCTCATGTCTGGCATACTTCCCTTCTGATGTGTGACACACGAGACCATTAATTCCGAATTGATCAGCCGTCACCCTGCCGCAAATAAACCTATGTTCGGTGAGGATAGGGGCAGCTAAGCGAAGTGCAACACATATCCGAATGGTCTGTGGGTCGAGTGCTCAGGAAGGAAATGGAAACAGCTAGAAGGAAATTTGAGTGTGGTGCCTTCACTGCCAGGAGACGAGCTTTGTCCTTTCCTGAAGCGTTGGTGAGCATTGTGTTGGCGATTTTTTTCCATGATCGGTTTGTCCCAGTGGGACTGTTTGTGCTCTTTGGGAGGAGCTGATCTACTGGAGGAATCTGTAAGGATGTCCCACCGAATCGCTGTTTCAGTAAACCTGGGGTCTTGAGCTCCTACCACGTCTCTCAAGCGTTCGGGAACAATCTTCTTGACTAATCCACTGGAAGCCAAATACGAAGACAGAAAAGCAAGTAAAGCTACATGCGTTGTGTGTGTGTGTGTGTGTGTGTGTGTGTGTGTGTGTGTGTGTGTGTGTGTGTGGTAGAGAGAGAGAGAGAGAGAGAGAGAGAGAGAGAGAGAGTGAGAACCAGACCAATATGGTTAGAGCAAGGACACCTGTAAACCACAAAGGCTATCTTAAACACCATTAGTTCAAATATGACAGTATGTAGGTTTATGTAAGGCTGATGTATGTAAGTGTAACTCACCATTACACCATAACAATAAATTTACACTATTTATTTTGGTATGTGTACTCACCAAGTTGTACTCACCTAGTTGAGGTTGCAGGGGTCGAGTCCAAGCTCCTGGCCCCGCTTCTTCACTGGTCGCTACTAGGTCACTCTCCCTGAACCGTGAGCTTTATCATACCTCTGCTTAAAGCTATGTGTGGATCCTGCCTCCACTACATCGCTTCCCAAACTATTCCACTTCCTGACTACTCTGTGGCTGAAGAAATACTTCCTAACATCCCTGTGATTCATCTGTGTCTTCAACTTCCAACTGTGTCCCCTTGTTGCTGTGTCCCATCTCTGGAACATCCTGTCTTTGTCCACTTTGTCAATTCCTCTCAGTATTTTGTATGTCGTTATCATGCCCCCCCCCTATCTCTCATGTCTTCCAGTGTCGTCAGGTTTATTTCCCTTAACCTTTCCTCGTAGGACATACCTCTTAGCTCTAGGACTAGTGTTGTTGCAAACCTTTGCACTTTCTCTAGTTTCTTTACGTGCTTGGCTAGGTGTGGGTTCCAAACTGGTGCCTCATACTCCAATATGGGCCTAACGTACACGGTGTACAGGGTCCTGAACGATTCCTTATTAAGATGTCGGAATGCTGTTCTGAGGTTTGCTAGGCGCCAGTATGCTGCAACAGTTATTTGGTTGATGTGCGATTCAGGAGATGTGCCTGGTGTTATACTCACCCAAAGATCTTTTTCCTTGAGTGAGGTTTGTAGTCTCTGGCCCCCTAGACTGTATTCCGTCTGCGGTCTTCTTTGCCCATCCCCAATCTTCATGACTTTGCACTTGGTGGGGTTGAACTCCAGGAGCCAATTCCTGGACCAGGTTTGCAGCCTGTCCAGATCCCTTTGTAGTTCTGCCTGGTCTTCGATCGAATGAATTCTTCTCAGCTACTTCACGTCATCTGCAAACAGGTGTGTGTGTGTGTGTGTGTGTGTGTGTGTGTGTACTCGCCAAATTGTGGTTGCAGGAGTCGATACTCAGCTCCTGGCCCCGCCTCTTCACTGATCGCTACTAGGTCCTCTCTCTCTCTGCTTCCAGAGCTTTGTCATACCTCGTCTTAAAGCTATGTATGGTTCCTGCCTCCACTACATCACTTGCTAGGCTATTCCACTTCCTGACGACTTTATGACTGAAGAAATACTTCCTAACATCCCTCTGACTCGTCTGAGTCTTCAGCTTCCAATTGTGACCCCTTGTTTATGTGTCCCCTCTCTGGAACAACCTGTCTCTGTCTATCTTATCTATTCCACGCAGTATTTTGTATGTCATTACCATGTCTCCCCTGACCCGCCTGTCCTCCAATGTCGTCAGTCCGATTTCCCTCAACCTTTCTTCGTAGGACATACCCCTGAGCTCCGGAACTAGCCTTGTTGCAAACCTTTGCACTTTCTCTAATTTCTTGACGTGTTTGACCAGGTGTGGGTTCCAAACTTGTGCTGCATACTCCAGTATGGGCCTGATGCACACAGTGTACAGTGTCTTGAACGATTCCTTACTAGGGTATCGGAACGCTATTCTCAGGTTTGCCAGGCGCCCATATGCTGCAGCAGCTATCTGGTTGATGAGTGCCTCCGGAGACATGCTCGGTGTTAAGGTCACCCCAAGAACTTTCTCCTTGAGCGAGGTTTACAGTCCTTGGCCACCTAGTCTATTCTCTGTTTGCTGTCTTCTTTGCCCTTCTCCGATCTTCATGACTGCATTTGGCAGGGTTGTGTGTATGTGTGTGTGTGTGTGTGTGTGTGTGTGTGTGTGTGTGTGTGTGTGTGTGTGTGTGTACTCACCTATATGTAGTTGCAGGGGACGATTCATAGCTCATGGCCCCGCCTTACCAGTTCTCTCTCCCTGCTCCAAGAGTAATATCAAACCTATTCTTAAAGCTATGCATGGATTCTGCCTCCACTACTTCACGCTCCAGGTTATCCCACTTTTTGACAAATCTAAGGCTAAAGAAATATTTCCTAACATCCTTATGTCTCATCCGAGTTATCAACTTCCAGTTATGGCCCCTTGTTCCTGTATCCCTCTCGGAAACAATCGAGCCCTGTCCACCTTGTCAATTCCTCTCAGTATTTTATACGTCGTTATCATGTACTCCCTATCTCTCCTATCATCTAGTGTCATCAAGCTGAGTTCCCTTAACCTCTCCTCGTAACACATTCCCCTCAGTTCCTGGACTAGTCTCGTTGGAAACTTTTGCACTTTCTCCAGTTTATTGACTTGTTTGACTAGGTGTGGGTTCCATACTGGTGCTGGATACTCCAGTACGGGTCTGACGTACACGGTATACAGTGTCGTGAATGACTCCTTACTAAGATGTCGAAATATTATTCTTAGGTTTGCCAAGCGCCCTTATACTGCAGCAGTTATTTGGTTGATGTGTGCCTCAGGGCACAAGCTCGGTGTAATCCTTACCCCAAGATCCTTTTCTCTAACTGAAGTTTGCTGCCTTTGATCCCCTAACCTGTACTCCGTCTGCGGTCTTCTTTGTCCTTCCCTAATTTTCATGACTTTGCACTTGCTGCGGTTAAACTTAAGGAGCCATTTGTCGGACCAGACTTGTAGTCCAGATCAAATTGTAATCTTAGCTGATCCTCTTCCGCTTGTATTCTCCTCATCAGTTTCACATCATCAGTGAACAGCGACACTTCTGAATCTATTCCTTCCATTATGTCATTCACGTATACAAGACACAGTACCGGACCTAGGACTGACCCTTGTGGAACCCCACTCGACACATGCGCCCACTCAGACATTTCATCATGTGCCAACACTCGTTGCTTCCTTCCTGTCAGGTATTCCCTGATCCATTACGATACTTTCCTTACTAGTCCTGCCTGCTCCTCTAATTTCTCTAATTTGTATGGGACTGTGTCATAAGCTTCTTGCAGTCCAAAAAGATGCAATCTATCCATCCCTCTCTTTCCTGTCTTGCTTCTGTTACCTTATTATAGAAATCAAGTAGATTTGTGACACAGGATTTCCCATCCCTGAAGCCGTTCTGATTACCATGTATTAGACCAGTACTTTCAATTTGTGTGTTTGTGTGTGTGTGTATTTTCCCCTCTGCTCTGATCTCAAATTCTCTCCCCAACTTCTTAAACTTGCATCACCCTCTAATTTTATTTTTGATGTGATGGCTCCTGACGTACCTTCTCTTATGATTGCAACCGCCACTTTCTCATCTCGGTCATAATTCTGCTTGTGTTGCTTCTAAATATCTCTTGCTTCGTTGATGCCTCACATAGCAAAAAAACACTGTCTCATTCTTCTCTGTCATCTTTCAGAATCGTACATGTTGTAATCTTGTCATCCTCTCTTCTAAAGTCTTCATATTTAATTTCATTAGTTATTCATCGACCTCCTCAGCTCAGTGGTCTCGCTTGAAAGTTTTCTGGCCCTTCACAGTTATTTTACTTGAGCAAGTGACGGCGCGATGCTGATCTTGCATATTTCAGAAAGTATCAGATATGTGTCGTGTAAGAAGCTCTAAATGTTTTTATTGAGAATTCTGAAAGTTCTGTGATTAGCTAGCCTCATATAAGCCACAGACATGATTCATTATACATGCACCTTTATCATTACGTAGTTTCACGTATCTCAGACGGTGTTCCTCCCAGGTCTTCTCTCCCATCTCCAATATACATGACCTTGCACCTTTTCTAGATTGATCTCCGGTAGTTGCTCGTTTGACCATTCTTGATTCCTGTCCAAGTTTCCATGTAGCCTGACTTTTTCCTCTACCCATCTTATTCTCATTTGTTTTCCACAATCGGTAAATAAGGATACATACACGTATTAAGCATTGCAATGTTTGCAGCACTGATACTTAGGGAAACTTATTTGTTATGCTCCCCTGTTTTTTTACTTTACTATTACGAACACGGGGGTAGAATGGCCTCCACACCTTGTTGTAACTAAATGTTGGAACAAACAAAACACATCATAAATTATATGACTTCAATTTCCTTCACCAGATTGAGCAAGCTGGTATTTACAATGTGTACACTATTTACAATTCGTACAATGATGTTAGAACAAGTGTACAACACGGTGATCAAAGGTGACATTGGCTAACGCGTCGGTCTGGATTATTACGACTCACTAGCCGCGAGTTCAATCCTGACCATTACCGTTTATCTCTCTGGTTCGTGAATCAGTCTTTCGTGAGGTGCAGTATCCTATGCTTTGCATCAATCTAATAATGTACGCTTAACGTATCCATATATTTCTTCTTTCCGTAGCAAAGTTCCTCCTCTCTGGGTTCTCCAATAATTTCCTGATTATCCTTTCCATTGCACCCAAAAACACGCAATTTAGATTTTTTTCTTATGGCGACTTTTCGGTCTATCCTGAACCATTGTCAAATAACTGTCAAATAACTTATTCGTGATTAGTTAATGATCGGAAACATACCGGAAAGTCGTCACAAGTTCCTCTCCTAAGTACACCGTATTGTGACTTTCTCATTCTTTATCATTCACAATTTTTTCTATCGCCTCTCATTCATCTTGTATATAAAATAGTGTGGAAATTTTCATTTCCGTTGTATCACGTTAAATAACTTTCAGCTTACCAGTTCTGAACGGCTTCATTATTTAAAGGCTGATTCATCTCAGAAATAGGACAGTGCCTTTTAAATTTTGTCTACGCGGTGGCAAATTTTGTCTACACGCTGGCAAATTTTGTCTACACGCTGGCAAATTTTGTCTACACGCTGGCAAATTTTGTCTACACGCTGGCAAATTTGTTGGTGGAGTAAAATAGTAAAAAAAAAAGCTGAAATGACCATACCTGGAGAATGATTCATCAGAACAGTATCAAATTTTCACTGCTGGTGTAGTTTTCGGAACACAAGACTGATTCTGATGTTGGATGACTTAAGTCCGAATTTACAAATTTTATTGAATATTAATCCATAAATAAGCCTTATTTAATAATAAGGAGAACGGTGTACACACCACAACACATTACATATTCCCAGGCAAAATAAGATACCAGTGCACAATGCATTTCACAGATACTCTTAGCTAAATAACCTTATGTAATGTAAAAGGACAAGTGAAACTGATGTAACATTTTATTCTGGCAACGTTTCGCTCTTCAGGATCTTTATCAAGCCGTTACCCTTGATTAAGCGCCTAGAGAGCGAAACGTTGCCTCAATAAAATATCACATTAGTTGCATTTGTGTCCTTTTACATTACATATTGTCAGTAATTCTACCAATATTAATACAAATAACCTCACGTATAGTTAATTCATAATTTTGTAGTTCTCAATAATTTTTAGTCTCGTAATCTGCAGCGAAGTGTAAACACACATCACACATCACAGAACATATTTTTCTCAGGTGATCACACCTAATGAAACCTACTTCTTAGTACATGATTTCCTAACCAACTTATTCTAGACTTTATTACACCCAAAATTATTTTTCAAGAAGAAATAAAATCTAATACTCAATAACCAATGTATGATATTCATGTTTTATTCAATAACTACAGAATACTTGGCCTGTTTGGCTGAAAAATATTATTGGCGATTCATTCTATAAGGGCGATACACCATGAGTTTTTTCTCAGTAAATGCAAATTTGAAAATTCTCTGAAAAAAATGGAATTAGGTAAATTACCACAAAATGTCTTTTCTGAACAGTTTCAATTATTGATCATTAATCAATTTTGCTTAATCAGTTTTATTGATTAAGCAAACCGTTTAAGATGTTATAACTAGAGAATGACTCTTCTGATCGTCTTTAAACGATTATCTTAGACTTTTCTTTATTAATTTTGATCAGTATTTATTGCGAATTTACCGAAAAAAAATAAAATTTTTATCAAATTGCAATTAAAGGATATTATGGAGTTTTAAATACAAAGTAAATGAGAAAATACGGCAAAAAAAATCGTACGTTTTACGTCATTCTTAAGCTTAACGAGGCGAGATTTTTACGTTTTTCGAAACCTCGTCACAACATTTTCGTTTGCTTTATCGCAAATTATTTTTTATGACTCGAGAATGCCTTTTTCGATCGGCTTCAAATTTTCAACTCGTGAATATTGTAACTTGGACAAGATTCCTGGGACCATTTACATATGTGGTTGACCTTTGCACTTAAAAACACATCAGCTAATTCTTGTGTTTAATCTAAAAAAGTCTGACTTGGAAATCTGTATCAAAACGAGTAAACGACTTTAAGACTTTGAACTCAGAATTATATAAGTTAATGAAGAGTATTTAATCTCATAGGTAATAAACTGATAAATCAATATTATTATTACCAAGTGAAAAGTATTTTGTGTCCTAGTACTGAGTTGCACTCTGATGAACCCTGACTAAGAGTGCTGGCATCCGCGCTCTGTTTTAGCCTGAGGATGGAGCATAACTCAAGAAATCGTAATGACACGATTGCAAAATCACCATACCACTGGTGGGGTTAGAACCCGCGATCAGAGAGTCGGTCTGGAGTTTTCTTACTCTCTGATCGCTGGTTCTAACCACACCCATGTTATGGTTTGAGGATGGAAGGTAGCACAGATTATATTCATGGAACGGAAGCTAAACACAAATGGGTCATACAGTAAATAAGAAAAGGGAAGCATTCAAGTTTGTTCCAAAGAGCGCCAAAAAGCTCTACTTGCGTAGGATCTAGAGCCCTTCACCAGCAACGAGGTACATCACTTTAAAAGTCTGAAAAAGTGAGTGTCCGGAGAGAGTATACAAGAAAGAGATCAGTCTCACCTGTGTAACTAATTTACTAATGTACTTCTGAAGGCTCGTGGGAGGGATGAGGAGGAGGGTAAGGAGGACGAAAAGCAGGTGGGAAAAGGATTAGGAGGAGGAGAAAAAGGAATGGGAGGAGGAGAAAAAGGAATGGGAGGAGGAGAAAAAGGAATGGGAGGAGGAGAAAAAGGAATGGGAGGAGGAGAAAAAGGAATGGGAGGAGGAGAAAAAGGAATGGGAGGAGAAAAAGGAATGGGAGGAGGAGAATAGGGAGAAGAGTATTAAGAGGAGACAGCATTACCCTGCTTGTGTTCCCAGTACGAAACTATTACATGAAGCAGTGTATCAGTACACTGTTGATGTTCCAACAGTGTAGTTACCATTCAGAATAAAGGGGCAGCACATTACCCGTGTTCCCAAATGTAACTAAAATAAAGAGTACACAAATGACCAGCACAGAGGAAACGTTTCTCCTCGACTTGGACCATTAACACTGTGTGGCCTGTTAATGGTATAAATTATGTGGGTTATTTGTATATTGTTCCAGTCACGGTATTTTGCATTTTTATAGTCAAAATTTAGAGTAGATTATCAGCACACTGCGGGTGTTCCCACTATATAACTATCATGCCTAGTGGTGGAGCAGAACACTGTGGGTGTTCCTACTATGTAACTCTAATGTAAAGAAGTGTTACAACACACGACGTGTTTACACTCTTCTCCAGTGCAACTATCATATATGATAGATAGCAGCACTGTGCAGATAGTCTCACTATCATGTGGAGTATTTTGAAGCTCACTATCATTGTGAGCTCTTAAACTATTTCCAAAGATAAGCTTAGGAATACACTGCTGGTGTTCCCAGTATGTAACTATCAGAGTATGGTAGCAGGACATGTGGGTGTTATCTCTGTTTTGTCACAATATACAGTAACCATCACGTAAGTTAATGTACCACTACGATGCAAGTGTTCCCACAGTGGATATATCATATCAACACATTCTTCTAGTAACTTTCCTCTAAAACGAAGTCGGGCACCCAGTGAGCCGGCTGCACACTGCGGGTGTTCTTATTATTTAAGAAATCAGTGGCAAGATCTTCATGGGGTAAAAACAAAGGTGATTATTATATCATAAACAAAGGTGTAAGACAAGGTGGCATCCTCTCACCATTGCTTTTTAAATTATATATTGATAATGTTATTACAGTTATTTCCTCGATGGTAGCAGGATGTAGGTTCTACTTTCTACAGTAAATATTGCATATACAGATGATATTCTCCCTTTGGTTAATTTAGATAAAGATTTAAAGAATTAATTCATTGTATCAAAGAAAAACTGCGTGATTTAAATTTTTTACTAAACTCGAGTAAAATATATAATTTTCCTGAAAATACTAGGTGGATA